>NC_029777.3:79616751-79677098 GCF_000817695.3 Arachis duranensis
TCTACACCTCATGACACTTTACACGTTTCTCATTGTATCTTTTACAGCATGAGTCTCTAAACCCCATGGTTGGGGGTGAGGAGCTCTGCCGTGTCTTGATGGATTAATGCAATTACTACTGTTTCTCATTCAATCATGCTTGCTTCCATTCTAAGATAATACTTGTTCTTAACCCGGATGAATGTGATGATCCGTGACAATCATCATCATTCTCAACTATGAACGCGTGCCTGACAATCACCTCCGTTCTACCTTAGATTAAGTAGTTATCTCTTGGAATCTTTAACCGGAATCTTCGTGGTATAAGCTAGAACTGATGGCGGCATTCAAGAGAATCCGGAAGGTCTAAACCTTGTCTGTGGTATTCTGAGTAGGATTCAATGATTGAATGACTGTGACGAGCTTCAAACTCCTGAAGGCAAGATGGAGCACCTCCAAAACCTCAACCTATTCTCCATTACTGCAAAACAAGTAATCATTTCATGTTCTTTTGTTTTTCACAATCAATCCTGATAATTTCTGATATCCTGACTAAGATTCACAAGATAACCATAGATTGCTTCAAGCCGACAATCTCCGTGGGATCGACCCTTGCTCACGCAAGGTATTACTTGGACGACCCAGTGCACTTGCTGGTTAGTTGTGCGGAGTTGCAAAAAGTGTGATTGCAATTTCGTGCACCACCAGCCTGGACCAGCTTGCCCCCATATTCTTGCAACTTCAAAGCTCGTCACTACCTGCCTTTTAGTCTTAATCAACCCTATCATATTTAACCTATGTTTATTCTTTAGGTCCTTCACCATTCTCAACTTTCCATCACCACGTAACCCCCTAACATTCCAAGAACTAAAAATTATTTAAAATTGTTTTACACACTTGTTTTGTATGTTTGGGCTTGCATCGTCGCATTTTTCCCTTCTGCTTTGCAAGTCTCCTTTTGTGAGCTATCTTTTCGTTCTGAGCTTGGAGAATTGCCATAATGTCATCTTCTTCATTGTATAATATCGCTCCTGACTCTTTTGTCAACTCTCAGGTCCTTCTATTTTCTATCAACTACTCCTCCACTTTTAAGTTCTAACTGTCACTGTCTTCCGCGACATTTCCAAATTCCTCATGCCCAAGATTATCCCACCCAATGCCATCCTCATCAATTCCACAGACCATCCTCGTACCTCTTAGCAAAAGACACTGATCCCCAACAGACCCTCGTTCTAGCGGGACAACCAATCTATCCCTGGACCTTGTATGCCCAAGCCCCCCTCATTGCAACCACTAGTCAGTTTCACTCCTCCATCATTGACAACCTCACAAGCTTTGCCACTTCGACCAACTGTCCCATCCTGTTGTCCCGTGCCGCCACTATTCTCAAGATCGACCACTGCTACTGGGAGCTCTGCCCCTCCATCCACATCGCTTCCCGCGTCGTCAACATCACCGCTCTCACCAAGTTGGATGTGGTCATGCCCATCGGGGATTAACCAGCTCTCTAGATTCAAGCCGAGCCTAACCTTTCCATGGCTAACCCCATCAATCGCGCCACATTCACTCTCGTAGGATACCACTGTTTGAGCGCCGCGTCTTTTCCTTGTGCTCGCGCCCAGCCCCCACATTAAGAACCCGACCCGAGTCCTCCACTACAAGTCCATGGACCTCATCTGCAAGAGCTTAAGATGTTGGGCCCAGAAGGTTCGGTCTTCCCTCCTCATTCTTCTTATTATCGCTGACCTAAGCCTTGTATAAGCAAGCCTTTTTTTATTTTTCTTATTGGACCTCCTTCGTAGCCCAAGAAGTTCACAAGATACTATTCTCTCAGAGCCTTCCTCCAAACTCACAACGTCTCTTCCCCCAAAATCAGGTACTCTGTGATTATCTCCGGTAACTGCTTGATCTGTTTCGAAATTCCCGCACTGAAGATATGCACTGGCATTAATCTTTTCATTCAAAATTGTGCCTGAAATTACTAATCTACCCTTATCATTTTCCTCACCCGTGTTACCATCATCAACAGCTCTTCGTCCTGGATTCCTTCGTGCGATGAATCCGCTACATGCCTCTACCATATATCTGTATCTGAGTTGTTGCTTACGTTACCGGGGTTCCATTGTACTCCTGGTCCTTCATCCCCAATTTTTTCAGTGCACTGCAAGTTACACGCCTCATGTCCAACCTCTTTCACCAGAACATCAAAGCCTCCCGTATCGACTGTGATATATATCCACTCTTGAATCACATCCATCACATAAGTATCAATCTATACATGACCTACCGTGAAAGAGCTACACAATTCTGTTTCTCTATCACATCCAACCACTTTCCCTATTGGGCTCCTATCATTTTGAATGTCTAAACTGACCAAGCGTGTAACGGAACCCTAAAGCATTCCAACCACACCCTGCGAGTTTCACTATGTTTCGATTCCACCCACTTCCACATGCTATGGAACAACTATAGAAAGCTATTCATATTAAAGGTGTATGCTCCTTTCACATGCAAAATACTTTCAAAAGTCAGAAGAGCTTTGTAAGTTCCCATTTTTCGCACCTGAACGACATTAAGCAAGTTCTTCACGACCATTTCCTTAAAAGAACTAAAGTTAATAGCCTTAGTCGTGCCCCCTACAAGGCTCCTCTGCAACCATTCCAAATTTTTTGTTGCCACTACTACTTCTACCTTCGTTGTCCATGCATTTTCATGTGGTTCTTTGTCAACTTCCTTCTTCTGTAGTTCATGTACAGGTGGAACAGAATCATTATGTGCTACTTCTCTATGTGACTGCCAAGTAGAGAGGTTTCACAAGTCATCTCCTGTATGACTATTGTTTATGTTCGCTGTTTCCGACATTCTTCTATACTTAGCCTCTTCCACCAAGATAACCTTACCTCACAACCTCAGTCGATTAATTTCCGCTATGGCTTTCAATTCCTCTCCTTTTGTTGTGTACCGAATGATGAGTGGATAATTTATACGCTTTTTGGCATTATTTTTAGGAAGTTTTTTGTATGATTTAGTTAGTTTTTAGTATATTTTTATTAGTTTTTATTCAAAATTCACATTTTTGGACTTTACTATGAGTTTGTGTATTTTTCTGTGTTTTCAGGTATTTTTTGACTGAAATTGAGGGACCTGAGCAAAAATCTTATTCAGAGGCTGAAAAAGGACTGCAGATGTTGTTGGATTCTGACCTCCCTGCACTCGAAATGGATTTTCTGGAGCTACAGAAACTCAATTGGCGCGCTCTCAATTGCGTTGGAAAGTAGACATTCTGGGCTTTCCAGCAATATATAATAGTCCATACTTTGTCCCAGTTTTGATGACACAAACTGGCGTTTAAACGCCAACTTCTTGCCCTATTCTGGCGTTAAACGCCAGAACTGAGTTACAAGCTAGAGTTAAACGCCCAAACTGGCACCAAAGCTGGCGTTTAACTCCAAGAAAAATTTCTACACATGAAAACTTCAATGCTCAGCCCAAGCACACACCAAGTAGGCCCGGAAGTGAATTTTTGCATCATTTACTTATTTCTGTAATCCTAGCAATGGTTTTAATATAAATAGGATTTTTTACTATTGTACTCATATCATCTTTGGACGTTTAGTCCTTAGACTTAGGGCTTGGTTATTCTGGTTCCCTCTCTGGGGGCCGAAACCAATGAACACCATTATCACTTATGTATTTCTAACGGTAGAGTTTCTACACCTCATAGATTAAGGTGTGGAGCTCTGTTGTTCCTCAAGTATTAATGCAAAGTATTATTGTTCTTCTATTCAATTCAAGCTTATTCCTATTCTAAGATATTTATTCGCACACAAGAACATGATGGATGTGATGATCAAGTGACACTCATCACCATTCTCACCTATGAATGCGTGCCTGACAAACACTTCTGTTCTACATGAAAACAAGCTTGAATGCATATCTCTTGGATCTCTCTTCAATGATTAACATAGTCTCTCCTGACAACAGAGCATCTGAATCTGAGATTAGAATCTTCGTGGTATAGGCTAGAATCAATTGGCAGCATTCCTGAGATCCGGAAAGTCTAAACCTTGTCTGTGGTATTTCGAGTAGGATCTGGGAAGGGATGACTGTGACGAGCTTCAAACTCATGACTGTTGGGCGTAGTGACAGACGCAAAAGGATCACTGGATCTTATTCCAACACAAGTGAGAACCAACAGCTGATTAGCCATGCGGTAGCTGTGCCTGGTATTTTTCTTCCGAGACGAGAAATCTGACAATTGATTAGCCGTACAGAAATCGTAAAGGACCATTTCATTGAGAGGACGAGAGGTAGCCATTAACAACGGTGATCCCCAACATACAGCTTGCCATAGAAGGAGTATGAATGATTGAATGAAGGCAGTAGGAAAGCAGAGATTCAGAAGGAATAACGCATCTCCATACGCTTATCTGAAATTCCCACCAATGAATTACATAAGTATCGCTATCTTTATTTTATGTTTATCAACCTTTTAATTATCAAAACTCCATAACCATTTGAATCCGCCTGACTGAGATTTACAAGATGACCATAGCTTGCTTCAAGCTGACAATCTCTGTGGGATCGACCCTTACTCACGTAAAGTATTATTTGGACGAGCCAGTGCACTTGCTGGTCAGCTGTGCGAAGTTGTGAAGAGACGTGTGAATCATGGTATTGTGCACCAAGTTTTTGGAGCCATGCCTGGTGATAACAATTTCGTGCACCAAGTTTTTGGCGCTGTTGTCGGAAATTGTTCGAGTTTGGACAACTGACGGTTCATCTTGTTGCTTAGATTATGTCTTTTTCTTTTTATTTTCTTCTTCAGAATTTTTAAGAATGAATTCTAGAGTTTCAGATGATGCTTTTATGATCACAGGAGCTAGTTGATCCCCATTAATTTGGCTGTTGTATGTAATGTCTTGCTGAAGCTTGGCTAACCATGTCTAATCTTTTTAGACTGAAGATTTAGACTAACATTGCATGATTCCTGGGATTCATGTTAAAAATTTTGAGTTTCTTATTTTCTTTTTCAAAAATAATTTTCAAAAAAAATTTTAAATCATAAAATATCAAAAATATTTTTGTGTTTCTTGTTTGAGTCTAAAGTCAAATTTTAAGTTTGCTGTCAATTGTATATTTTTAATTTTTCTTAAAAAATTTTTCGAAAACTCACGCATGGTGTTTTTCTTGATCTTCAAGTTGTTCTTGATGATTGTCTTTGTTTGATCTTGTGATTTTCTTGTTTTGTGTCTTTTCTTGTTTTTCATATGCATTTTTAATTTGTTAGTGTCTAAGCATTAAAAATTTCTAAGTTTGGTGTCTTGCATGCATTTCTTTTCTTAAAAATTTTTCAAAAATAAGTTCTTGATGTTCATCATGATCTTCAAAGTGTTCTTGGTGTTCATCTTGACATTCAAAGTGTTCTTGCATGCATCATTAGTTTTGATCTTAAATTTTCATGTCTTGAGTCATTTTGTTATTTTTCTCTTTCTTCTTTAAAATTCAAAAATAAAAAAAATAAATATATCTTTCCCTTCTTATCTCATAAATTTCGAAATCTTTGGATTGACTTAGTCAAAAAAATTTTAAAATTACTTGTTTCTTGTTAGTCAAGTCAAGATTTCAATTTCAAAAAAAAATATCTTTTCAAATCTTTTTCAAAAAATCAAATCTTTTTCATTTTTTTATTATTTTCAAAAATTTTAAAAAAATTATTTTCAAAATCTTTTTCTTTCTTATTTTTATTTCATAATTTTCAAATTATTACTAACAATTAATGTTTTGATTCAAAAATTTCAAGTTTGATACTTTCTTGTTAAGAAAGGTTCAATCTTTAAATTCTAGAATCATATCTTTTAGTTTCTTGCTAGTCAAGTCATCAACTTCAATTTTCAAAATCAAATCTTTTTAAAATTTCTTTTTCAAATCTTTTTCAAAATAGATTTCAATCATATCTTTTTCAAAACTTAATTTCAAAATCTTTTTCTAACTTCTTATCTTTTCAAAATTTATTTTCAAATCTTTTTCAATTAACTACTTGACTTTTTGTGTGTGATTTTAAAACTACCTAACTACTTTTCTCTCTCTCCAATTTTCAAAAATTACTGATCACTTTTTCAAAAATCTAATTAATTAACTAATTGTTTTAAATTCTAATTTTATTTTATTTCTTTTTTATTTTATTTTCGAATTTCTCTTCTCTCTCATCTCTTTCTATTTATTTATTTATTTACTAACACTTCTCTCCTTCTTAAAATTCAAACCCTCTCTCCCTCTCTGTGTTCAAATTCTCTTTATTTTCTCTCTACCACATTCTTCTCTTCTTCTCTTCTTTTACTCACATAAGGGAATTACTATACTGTGACATAGAAGATTCTTCTTCCTTTCTATTTTCTTCTTTTTATATCAGCAGGAGCAAGGACAAGAACATTCTTATTGAAGCTGACCCTGAACCTGAAAGGACTCTGAAGAAGAAGCTAAGAGAAGCTAAAGCACAACAATCCAGAGAAAACCTTACAGAGAATCTCGAAAAAGAAGTAATGGCCGAACCCAACAACAATAACAATGCAAGGAAGGTGCTTGGTGATTTTACTACACCAACTTCCAACTTTCATGGAAGAAGCATCTCAATCCCTGCCATTGGAGCAAACAATTTTGGGCTTAAGCCTCAATTAGTTTCTCTGATGCAACAGAATTGTAAGTTTTATGGACTACCATCAGAAGATCCTTTTCAGTTCTTAACTGAATTCTTGCAGATCTCTGATACTGTTAAGACCAATGGAGTTGATCCCGAGGTCTACAAGCTTATGCTTTTCCCTTTTGCTGTAAGAGACAGAGCTAGAATATGGTTGGACTCTCAACCTAGAGATAGCCTGAACTCTTGGGATAAGCTGGTCACGGCTTTCTTAGCCAAATTTTTTCCTCCTCAAAAGCTGAGCAAGTTTAGAGTGGATGTTCAAACTTTTAGGCAAAAAGAAGGCGAATCCCTCTATGAAGCTTGAAAAAGATACAAGCAATTGACCAAAAAGTGTCCTTCTGACATGCTCTCAGAATGGACCATCCTAGATATATTTTATGATGGTCTGTCTGAATTGTCTAAGATGTCATTGGACCATTCTGCAGGTGGATCTATTCACCTGAAGAAAACACATGCAGAAGCTCAGGAACTCATTAAAATAGTTGCAAATAACCACTTCATGTACACCTCTGAAAGGAATCCTGTGAATAATGGGATGCCTCAGAAGAAGGGTGTTCTTGAAATTGATGCTCTGAATGCCATATTGGCTCAGAACAAAATGTTGACTCAGCAAGTCAATATAATTTCTTAAAGTCTGAATGGATTACAAGCTGCATCCAACAGTACTAAAGAAGCATCTTCTGAAGAAAAAGCTTATGATCCTGAGAACCCTGCAATGGCAGATGTGAATTACATGGGTGAAGCCTATGGAAACACCTATAATCTGTCATGGAGAAATTATTCAAATTTCTCATGGAAGGATCAACAAAAGCCTCAAGAAGGCTTTAACAATAATGATGGTGAGAGAAACAGGTTTAGCAATGGCAAGCCTTTTTCATCATCCTCTCAGCAACAGACAGAGAATTCTGAGCAGAACTCATCTAGCTTAGCAAATATAGTCTTTGATCTATCTAAGACCACTCTCAGTTTCATGAATGAAACAAGTTCCTCAATTAGAAACTTGGAGGCACAAGTGGGTTAGCTGAGTAAAATGGTTACTAAAACTCCTCCTAGCACTCTCCCAAGCAATACAGAAGAGAATCCCAAAAGGGAGTGCAAGGCCATAACCGTGACCAACATGGCCGAACCTAGAGAGAGTGAAAAGGCAGTGATTCTCAGTGAGGAAGACCTCAGGGAACATTCACTGGCCATTAAGGAGTACCCCAATGAGGAACCAAAGGAATCTAAGGCTCATACAGAGACCATAGAGATTTCATTGAACTTTCTTTTACCATTCATGAGCTCTGATGACTATTCATCTTCTGAAGAAGATGAAGACATTGCTAAAGGGCAAGTTGCCCAGTATTTAGGAGCAATCATGAAGCTGAATGCCAAGCTATTTGGTAATGAGACTTGGGAGAATGAACCTCCATTGCTCATTAATGAACTAAATACTTGGGTTCAGCAAACTTTACCTCAAAAGAAATAGGATCCTGGTAAATTCTTAATACCTGTACCATAGGCACCATGACCTTTGAGAAGGCTCTGTGTGACCTAGGGTTAGGTATTAACCTCATGCCACTCTCTGTAATGGAGAAACTAGGAATCTTTGAGGTACAAGCTACAAGAATCTCACTAGAGATGGCAGACAAATCAATGAAATAGGCTTATGGACTAGTAGAGGACATGCTAGTGAAGGTTGAAGGCCTTTACATCCCTGCTAATTTCATAATCCTAGACACTGGGAAGGATGAGGATGAATCCATCATCCTTGGCAGACCTTTTCTAACCACAGCAAAAGCTGTGATTGATGTTGACAAAGGAGAGTTGGTCCTTCAATTGAATGGGGACTACCTTGTATTCAAGACTCAAGGTTCTCCTTCTTTACACATCGAAAATAAGCATGAAAAGATTCTCTCAATACAGAGTCAAACAAAGCCCCCACATTCAAACTCTAAGTTTGGTGTTGGGCGGATGATAGCAAGGATTTATACCGGTTCGGAATTCCACAAAATATTTCCATTGTTAGTATAGTCCAAACCAATAGTCAATCCTCACATCAAATTAAATTTGGTTGTCACAAATAACAAACCCCAAATAAGAATTAACCGGAGTATTTAGACTCCGGGTCGTCTCACAAGGAATTGCAATGAAGTGATCAATTATTGGTTATAAAGTATGTTTTGGGATTTTTTTTATAAGAGACATAAAAGATAAATGACAAGAAAGTAAACTAATAGCTAAAAGGTCTTGGCAAAGGTTGGTGGTCAAGGATCTCTATCCTTATCACTAACCACAACATGAGAATTGGCAAGGATCAACCCCATTAAGTCATCCTCTAACTAATAAAGGAAAGTCAAATGAGCTATGTCAATCCAAGTCCATAAGTCCTAGGTCTCCACCAATTCAATTAGTGAGATCTAGGGTTAATGGCTCCCAATGATCAATCACTTGAACATTAGCAACTCAAGAGTTCCTAAGTTACCTTCCCAAGCCAAGAGCATAAAATTCTACTCTAAAGCCTAACCAAGCATTTTGTCAAACATTTGGTGGGTACAAAAGAAAAGCATGGTAAAGTGCAAGAATAGTAAATCTATCAACTACCAATTGCAAGAAAAGTAAATTCACAACTCAAATCAACAATTAAAAGAACATCAAACATTAAATTTCATTAAATGTAAATCAAATTCAACATAAGCATTCATAAACATAAAAGAGACATAAAAGTAAAATTGACAAGAAAACTAAGAGGAATAGAGTAGTAGTAACAAGAAATTGTAAAGGAAACAAGATGAAATCAAGAAATCGTGCCTAGATCTAAGATGGATTAACCTAACCTAACCTAACCTAATTCTAGAGAGAAGAGGGAGCTTCTCTCTCTAGAAACTAACCTACATGATGCCCAAGACACAAAACAATTGCTCCCCACTTGTCCAAGCTTGAATTCTGCATGAAATAGCATTAGAAATTAGTTGGGTTGGGCCCAAAGTGCTTCAGAAATCGCTGGGGGCGATTTCACTTTAGTGGGCCACGAGCAGCATCGGCGCGCACGTGTACATGGCGCGTGCGCACCCCTAAACGAGAAGCCCCGGATATTAGCTTTCCAACGCAATTAAAACCGTCTCATTTGGACCTCTGTAGCTCAAGTAATGGTCATTTGAGTGCGAAGAGGTCAGGCTTGACAGCTTTACGGTTCCTTCATTTCTTCATGAGTTTTCCCACTTGCATGCTTTTCTCCTCACTTCTTCCATCCAATACTTGCCTTATGAACTTGAAATTACTCAACAAACATATCAAGGCATCGAATGGAATTAAAGTGAATTGAATTTAGCTATTTTTGGGCCTAAAAAGCATGTTTTCACATTTAAGCACAAATCAAGGGAGAGTTGCAAAACCATGCTATTTCATTGAATAAATGTGAGAAAAGTTGATAAAATCCCCCAAAATAAGCACAAGATAAACCACAAAATCGGGGTTTATCAGAGGCCACAACCAAACTCTAAGTTTGGTGTTGAGAGGCCACAACCAAACTCTAAGTTTGGTGTTGAGAGGTCACAACCATGCTCTGATTATCTGTGAGGCTCCATGCGAGCCCACTGTCAAGTTATTGACATTAAAGAAGCGCTTATTGGGAGGCAACACAATTTTTATTTATCTATGTTAAATTTCCATTTTCCATTATTATTTTATGTTTTCTTTAGGTTGATAATCATGTGGAGTCACAAAAATAACTGCAAAAAATTAAAGCTAAATAAAAAATAGCATTAAAAACAGCACACGCTGGAGGATGAGCTTACTAGCATTTAAACGCCAGTAAGAGTAGCAAAATGGGTGTTAAACGCCCAGTCTGGCACCATTCTGGCCGTTTAACGCCAGAAATGGGCACCAGAATGGCGTTTAACACCAGAGCAGGGCAACAGGCTGGCGTTAAACACCAGAAACAGGTAGCAACCTGGTGTTAAACACCAGAAAGGGAAGAAAAGCTGGCGTTAAACGCCAGAAACAGGCAGCGACATGGCGTTTAACGCCAAAATTGCACTCTAAGGGCGTTTTGTACGCCTAAATGGATCAGGGATGAAAAGTCCTTGACCCCTCAGGATCTGTGGACCCCACAGGATCCCCACCAACCTCAACTCATTCTCTCTCTCTCTCTCTCACCTTTTCATGACACTCTTCCCCAAATACCCTTCACCAATCACCTCCATCTCTCTATCCCAAATACCCTTCACCAATCACTTCCGTATCTCTTGCCCAAAAACCCCCCACCTACTTCCAAAATTCAAAATCCTTTCCCTCCCACACCCAACCCCAATTACACGAACCTAACCCTCCCCCCACTCCTATATAAACCCCTCATCCCTCCTTCACTTTCACACATCACAAACACCTTATACCCCCTTGGCCGAATTCACTCTCTCCCTCAATCTCCTCCATTTTCTTCTTCTTCTCCTTCTTTCTTTCTTCTTTTGCTCGAGGACGAGAAAACCTTTTAAGTTTGGTGTGGTAAAAGTATTGCTTTTTGTTTTTCCATAACCATTTATGGCACCTAAGACCGGAGAAACCTCTAGAAAGAGGAAAGGGAAGGCAAAAGCTTCCACCTCCGAGTTATGGAAGATGGAGAGATTCTTCTCAAAGGTCCATCAAGACCACTTCTATGAAGTTGTGGCCAAGAAAAAGGTGATCCCTGAGTTCCTTTTCATGTCCAAAAGGAATGAGTATCCGGAGATCCGACATGAGATTCGAAGAAGAGGTTGGGAAGTTCTCACCAACCCCATTCAACAAGTCAGAATCTTAATGGTTCAAGAGTTCTATGCCAATGCATGGATCGCTAGGAACCATGATCAAAGTATGAACCCAAATCCAAAGAATTGGCTTACAATGGTTCGGAAGAAATACTTAGATTTCAGTCTGGAAAATGTAAGGTTGGCGTTCAACTTGTCAATGATGCAAGAAAATGCACGCCCCTATACTAGAAGGGTCAACTTTGATCAAAGGTTGGACCAAGTCCTCATGGACATATGTGTGGAAGGAGCTCAATGGAAAAGAGGCTCAAGAGGCAAGCCGGTTCAATTGAGAAGACCGGACCTTAAACCTGTGGCTAAAGGATGGTTGGAGTTCATCCAACGCTTTATCATTCCCACTAGCAACCGATCCGAAGTAACTATGGATCGGGCCATCATGATCCATAGTATCATGATTGGAGAGGAAGTGAAAGTTCATGAGATCATACCTCTAGAACTCTACAAGGTGGCTGACATCCACTTTGGCAAGGTTAGCCTTCCCTCATCTCATTTGTCACCAATGCAATTTAGCTGGAATTGTCATAGAGGAAGACATCCTCATTGAAGAGGACAAGCCCATCACTAAAAAGAGGATGGATCAAACAAGAGAGCCCACTCATGAACCTCAACAAGAGCATGAGGAAATCCCTCATCAAGAAATCCCTGAGATGCCTCAAGGGATGCGTTTTCCTCCACACAACTATTGGGAGCAACTCAACACCTCTTTGGAAGGCTTGAGTTACAACATGGACCAACTAAGGGTGGAGCACCAAGAGTACTCCATCATTCTCCATGAGATTAGAGAAGATCAAAGAGCTATGAGGGAGGAGCAACAAAGGCAAGGAAGAGACATAGAGGAGCTCAAGAGTTCCATTGGATCTTCAAGAGGAAGAACTAGCCGCCATCACTAAGGTGGACCCGTTCTTTGATTTCCTTGTTCTTATCTTTCTGTTTTTCGATTTTTATGCTTTATGTGTTATCCATGTTTGTGTCTTTATTACATGATCATTAGTTTTTAGTGTCTATACCTTAAAGCTATGAATAATTCCATGAGTCCTTCACCTTTCTTAAATGAAAAATGTGCCTAACCACAAAAGAATAAGAAGTACTTGGATTTCAAATTTTATCTTGAAATTAGTTTAATTATTTTGATGTGGTGGCAATACTTTTTGTTTTCTTAACGAATGCTTGAACAGTGCATATTTTTTATAGTGAAGTTTATGAATGTTAAAATTGTTGGCTCTTGAAAGAATGATGAACAAAGAGAAATGTTATTGATCATCTGAAAAATCATGAAATTGATTCTTGAAGCAAGAAAAAGCAGTGAAAAAGAAAAAAGTAGCGAAAAAAAATTGGCGGAAAAAAAAAAGAAAAACAAAGAAAAAGAAAAAGCAAGCAGAAAAAGCCAATAGCCCTTTAAACCAAAAGGCAAGGGTAAAAGGGATCCAAGGCTTTGAGCATCAGTGAAAAGGAGGGCTCAAAGGAATAAAATCCTGGCCTAAGCGGCTAAACCAAGCTGTCCCTAACCATGTGCTTGTGGCATGAAGGTCTAAGTGAAGAACTTGAGACTGAGTGGTTAAAGTCGTGATCCAAAGCAAAAAGAGTGTGCTTAAGAACTCTGGACACCTCTAACTGAGGACTTTAGCAAAGCTGAGTCACAATCTGAAAAGGTTCACCCAGTTATATGTCTGTGGCATTTATGTATCCGGTGGTAATACTTGAAAACAAAGTGCTTAGGGTCACGGCCAAGACTCATAAAGTAGTTGTGTTCAAGAATCAACGTACTGAACTAGGAGAATCAATAACACTATCTAAAATTCTGAGTTCCTATAGATGCCAATCATTCTGAATTTCAAAGGATAAAGTGAGATGCCAAAATTGTTCAGAAGTAAAAAGCTACTAGCCCCGCTTATCTAATTGGGACTAAGTTTCATTGATATTGTGAGATTCATTGTATATTCTCTTCTTTTTATTCTATTTTGTTTTCAGTTGCTTGGGGACAAGCAACAATTTAAGTTTGGTATTGTGATTAGCAGATAATTTATACGCTTTTTGGCATTGTTTTTAGGAAGTTTTTAGTATGATTTAGTTAGTTTTTAGTATATTTTTATTAGTTTTTATTCAAAATTCACATCTCTGGACTTTACTATGATTTTGTGTGTTTTTCTGTGATTTCAGATATTTTCTGGCAGAAATTGAGGGACCTGAGCAAAAATCTGATTCAGAGGCTAAAAAAGGACTGCAGATGCTGTTGGATTCTGACCTCCCTGCACTCTAAATGGATTTTCTGGAGCTACAGAAAACCAATTGGCGCGCTCTCAATTGTTTCGGAAAGTAGACATCCTGGGCTTTCCAGAAATATATAATAGTTCATACTTTGCCTGAGATTTGACGACGCAAACTGGCGTTTAAACGCCAACTTTCTGCCCTATTTTAGCGTTAAACGCCAGAACTGAGTTACAAGCTAGAGTTAAACACCCAAACTGGCACCAAAACTGGCGTTTAACTCCAAAAAAATCTCTACACATAAAAGCTTTAATGCTCAGCCCAAGCACACACGAAGTGGGCCTGGAAGTGGATTTCTGCATCATTTACTTCTTTCTGTAATCCTAGTAACTGGTTTTAATGTAAATAGGACTTTTTACTATTGTACTCATATTATCCTTGGACGTTTAGTCCTTAGACCTAGGGATTGGTTATTCTTGTTCCCTCTCTGGGGGCCGAAACCAATGAACACCGTTATCACTTATGTATTTCCAACGGTGGAGTTTCTACACATCATATATTAAGGCGTGGAGCTCTGCTGTTCCTCGAGTATTAATGCAAAGTATTATTGTTCTTCTATTCAATTCAAGCTTATTCCTATTCTAAGATATTCATTCGCATACAAGAACATGATGAATGTGATGATCAAGTGACACTCATCACCATTCTCACCTATGAACGCGTGCCTGATAAACACTTCCGTTCTACATGAAAACAAGCTTGAATGCATATCTCTTGGATCTCTCTTCAACGATTCACATCGTCTCTCCTGACAACAGAGCATCTGAATCCGCGATTAGAATCTTCGTGGTATAGGCTTGAATCAATTGGCAGCATTCCTAAGATCCGGAAAGTCTAAACTTTGTCTGTGGTATTCCGAGTAGGATCTGGGAAAGGATGACTATGACGAGCTTCAAACTCATGACTGTTGGGCGTAGTGACAGACGCAAAAGGATCACTGGATCCTATTCCAACACAAGTGAGAACAAACAGCTGATTAGCAATGCGGTAGCTGTGCCTGGTATTTTTCATCCGAGACGAGAAATCCGACAGTTGATTAGCCGTACAGAAATCGTAGAGGACCATTTTCACTGAGAGGGCGGGAGGTAGCCGTTGACAATGGTGATCCCCAACATACAGCTTGCCATGGAAAGGAGTATGAATGATTGAATGAAGACAGTAGGAAAGCAGAGATTCAAAAGGAATAATGCATCTCCATGCGCTTATCTGAAATTCCCACCAATGAATTACATAAGTATCTCTATCTTTATTTTATGTTTATCTACCTTTTAATTATCAAAACTCCATAACCATTTGAATCCACCTGACTGAGATTTACAAGATGAACATAGCTTGCTTCAAGCCAACAATCTCCGTGGGATCGACCCTTACTTACGTAAGGTATTACTTGGACGACCCAGTGCACTTGCTGGTCAGCTGTGCGAAGTTGTGAAGAGACGTGTGAATCATGGTATTGTGCACCAAGTTTTTGGAGCCATGCCTGGTGATGACAATTTCGTGCACCACCGAACAAACGCGAACATGTATATATTTTCATTTTTTTGTTTCCGAGATAGGTATATATCATTAATGCATTCCGTCCAGTTGAACAATTGGAATAAACTCTCTCTTTGATATGTCTTTAGGGAGATTACTCACAAAAATGGAGAAGACTCATTCTCAAGCTGCCGATACTCTTCTCGATTCCAAATCCTAGAATCCTTGTCATGTGCCTTAGGTCTACCCCTCCCTGTGTTTCTCACCCCCGCTCTCATTCTCTCTGTGCCTTAGGTCTGGTATTTTTTTTCTTATTCTAAAAAAATTTTACTATTTACCAAATTTTTTTTCACAATAGCAATACTCAAATAAAATATGGTTATAAACAACGAAAAAGGTGTTTGAGTTTCCTCCCCACAAAATATCAGTGATTAAAAAAAAGATATTTGTAACGAATTATTCACTTATTCCAATCCTCCAAATGAATTAGATGGGTATAGAGATGACAATAGATACTTGCAGGACAAGTACCCCTCTCTCATCCCATTCTCATTTATGAAATGCTCGTTGTTTCTATTTTTTTTGTTATAGATTTTTAGTTAATTGTCTATGACAGATACTCGCAAGTATCTCTTGCTATTTCCTTTTAAAAGGTTCCAAAAAAAAATAAAACAAAATTCATAACACAGTCATTTAAAAGTTTAACAAAAATTAATATAAGATTTGGTTTGAATGTTTGTTACTTCTATGGTGGGCCTGGACATATGGTGAGAAACTGTCTAAAGAAGATTGTTCACAATTTAGTTAGACTGCAACAGCCAAAAAGAGTATTTACAATGATTGCTGAAGATGTTCGTACTCAAATTCCCTAACCTAAGATCAGTATTGTGTCAAGACTCACTTCCTAACTGCACTTTATATATTTAACTTGATCTTTTTATAAAATTAAATTTTTCATTCTAAAAAAATTAAAAGGACTTGGTTGTTCTCCTTATCCTAAAAAAATAAAATCCTTCCTTTATTTCTCATAAAAATTTCACTTGATTGATATATAATTCCATTTTCAAGTTTTTCGATTACCGGTTTTTCTCAACTTTTACTTTAATCTTTTAACTACCAAATCTTATCATTTTTTTTTAAAATATCACATTACAACAGTCCCAAAACTTTTAAAAAAATCACAACTGAGCTGTTTCTTATAGCCAAACCAACAAATCACAAGCAACAACAATAATTCAACATAAACTCATTCAAACTCAAACAATAATCAATCAAATTAACATTCACTTATCAAATTCACATTTAATTATTATAAAGTTATTAAAACCCTACCTCCCTACAAATTTAGAATCAACGAAACTCCGAAAAAGGTTTTTGATTGAACTGCTGAAGAGAAAAATGTCATAAATCATCTGTATCTCATGGAACTCTAATTGGACGAATTTGAAGGAAAAAGGAGTTATGTCACCATCAATTTCTACCGGATAAAAGTAATGTCAATGTGTAGAGAAGGAGGAGAATATGAACGCTTATATCGGATTAAATTTTTTATTGGAATTATGAATAACAAAAAATTAGAGTCGAAAATTTTAGTGGGGTTACCATTTTCTTCCTTGCAAGCTTCGACCTTTCCTTTCTTTATTTTCTTTCTTCTGAGCTCCGTGATGAAGAGAACAAATATGAAATAAAGATGTTTTGGTGATTTAATAAAATAGGTTATGTGTCATGTTTATATATTTATATTTGCATGCATAAGTCACGTTTGGCTTTTATTTCCCTTAGTTTCCTTATGCTTTTGGCCAAGAGAATGGATAAGATAAATGTTGTTAAATAATAATGTTAATTAAAGGACATATGATGAGTTAAATAAATAATATATAAGGTTGAATAATATATAATAATAATAATAATAATAATAATAATAATAATAATAATAATATTAAATATATATGAGTTATTAATATAAATAACATTAGTAACTTAGGAATTAAAAGATATTTGATGAAGTATTAGCAATTCTAAATTTATAAAAAATATTGATAATTACTTATATCGGTAAAAATTAGACTTGATATATAGTAATAATAATATTATTATTTAGATTCAACTATAATTAGAGAAAATAAAATAAATAATATGATATAATAATAAAATTATATTACCATTTATTTTATTTTGGGGTTCGAAATCGACTCGTCAAAATAAAACTAATCACATTAAAATATTATTTTAAGAAAAATTCATGTTAGTGAAAAATTAGAGTTGTTACAGCGCTCACTTGCAGTTGTTGGCAGTTTGATGTCTTGTTAAAATATAATTAGGATCGATTAACATTATTTAGCATATCTGAATATTTATTATAGGATATTGCGTCTTTATTATTTCGATTCTCTTAGCACCTGTAAATACCCTTTTATATTGTATCATTTTAGACAACTTGAAATCTCACAAACCTTTTTCTTGTTGCTCCTTCTTCCTTTTCTAACATGGCATCAGAGCCATGGTATTCTCATAGGATAAGTTGATTTTCTTCTGGTGAAATTACCATAATTTTCATACTTTTTTCTGTGCCATTTTTTTTCCTTCTCTTTTCTCAATACTTTGATGTTTTTTTTACCTTACCGATTATTTCATCCACTACTTATTCTCATGAAGAAACCATATGTTTTTCGTCACTTTCCGATAGTTTATCACCTCTTCGCACTTTGTCACTTTTCAGCAGTTTTTCAGCAGTTCACCATCTTTTCAGCAGTTGGCTACTCTTGTGGCAGTTCCGTCTACGTTCTCTTCCGTCCGTCTGCACTTTCTTGTGACAATTCCGTCCGTGTTTTCTTGTGACAGTTCCGTCTACAATTTCAACTGCGTTTCATTTTGACAATTCTGTCTGCGTTTTCTATTAGTTTCGTCTGCACCCATTGTATTAGTTTATACATTCTTTTTTATTTAGTTGTTTCAAATAAGTTTCAAACTCAAGTTGTTACTTGAGTTTGAGGGGGGATGTTAGAATATAATTAGGATCAATTAATATTATTTAGCATATCTGAATATTTATTATAGGATATTATGTTTTTATTATTTCGATTCTCTTAGCACCTATAAATACCCTTTTATATTGTATCATTCTAAACAACTTGAATACACTCAATAATACACAAATCATTTCTCTAGTTCAGTCTCTTATTTTTAACCTGTCTAATTAGTCGTGTATCGATTAGTGTTCTGTGGGTGATTGGTTTATCAACAGGCTAGAGTTGTCGTTGTGTAGGGGTGAGCACGTGCCAGTTTAGTTTGGGTTCATAGTAAAATTAAAACCGAACTGATCAAAATATAATTGGTTTGGTTTAGTTTGAATTTGTGTTTTTTTTACATGTACCCAAATCAAACCAAACCGATTAAGAACGGATTGGTTTGGTTCGAGTAATTGGGTATCCGATGACTTTGAAATTCATAAAAAAAAAACTAAATTTTTATCTTAAAAATTCAACAAGTACAATAAACATGTAACATCAATAGAAATAGTTAAACACCAAATACATTAAAAACTAAACTCATTAAAATCCTAACATATTAATAGTGAATAATCTTTGTCTAATGGAAAAGTCATATATATTTTTTATTTAATTAAGATATGATCGATCTTGCGGGTTGGTTCGGGTTCTGCACCCCCAGAATCGATATTCGAATCAATCAGTAACAAAAATTATCGGTTTAGTTCGGATTAAATCCAATTACCCATTGATTCCGGAATCAATTTAATTGGTTCGATTCGAGTTCGAACAAGTAATCGGGTACCCGTTACCCATACTCACCCCTATTGTTGTGTGTATCTATGGGACTATTGCCCTTACTTCTTTTGTAAATATTTTTTTTTTGTATTAATATATAAAGAGCGCATTAGCTTTTTTTATTTGATACGATAATTTAAATAGGAAGAGAGATAGAGATGGAAAAAGAGCACACTTTAATTTTAAAGGAAAAAAATTGTTTTAATTATAATTAGAGAGTGTTATATAATTATTTTAGTTATAAATTAATAAGATAAATATTAAATATATAATGGACTAGGTGACAAGTTTACAGGAAAAGCAAACAATACATGATAACCACATCTAAGATAGAAACAGCCCCCTTCTATAACACGAAGGCTCCACACCCCTGTTAATGTTCATTGCATCTCCATTTTACTGCATGATTGTTAACTTGTTAAGCTTTTTATTGCCAAAGTTGTCTCCAACTAAAATCCGTGATCCACTTATGCTCAAACATGATTTAAACCATTGTTTTTTATTGAGGACCATCAACAATAACAGAATTACACGAATAATTGTTGAGTATTCTCCCATTAAACATTCAAAAGTTAAAATACAAGTGAACAATAAACTAGTGAACAAAAGAGAAAGAAAACAGAATCACAAATAGCCTACCTAGCAGCACTTAAGGTCGCGGTTAAAGATGGTTGGCAAGGGAAGCACAAAGCACTCGTCATTCTTATTTGGCTCTGCTAACCACTAGTTGAATACAGAACTAGCAGGACCAAAACACTCAAAGACTAACCATTTCCGTGCTAAATATGTGTGCACATACACTAACCATTTCCCTGTATTTGTCACAATTTCGTTGATATAAAGATAACACATATAAGGCATTAAATAGTGGATGAATTTCAATACATAGTAATAATATAATCTGTATTAAATTCAGGTGCTTCTGCTTCCTCTTATAAGCTCTAATATCTAGGCTTGAGCCACCCCGTTACATGCCTCAAGCACCTTTGCATCTGACTTATTTACTTCACTTTCTAATTTCTTGTCATATTCCGAGATACCAACTTTTCTGTGGCTTAGTACTTCTGCAACCCAATTTTGTAGCTGGCTGGTAGCCACTTCATCTGTTTGTGATAGTTAAAGGAAAGTTCAATTACAATAGTAAAACATTATATTAATTGGTACTAATTCATCCTTCTTATTTATTAATTGTATTTATTAACAAAAGATATAAAATTAGTCAAGAAAATAAGTACTTTATACTATAACTCTATTCCAAAAGTTCTGGATCTAAGTTCTAGAGATAACAAAAGATGTTTTTGTAAATATATATGAGAAAGATATTTTTAAAAAAAAAAAAGTACATACAATAAGGGTTATTGAAGAAAAACATTTGGTGAGAGCGTACCTAACCGTGGGACGGTATGACCTTGAGGGTGCCTTATTATGAGGGGATTTTGAAAAGCAGAGGCGAGCTCCTCAGAAGGCAATTTAAGCCAATCTTTGTCACCAATGAAATGAACAGATTTTGCTTTTATGGGTTCTTTGTAGGCTACATCACATATGCTAGGATCTCTAAATTTGCATCCAGATATTGATACAAACAACTTTATCGGTGGATGTTCCTTCAACAACTTCCCCTGTGGATTTCATGTTCATTAATCAAATATTCTACCTCTATATTCTTCGTTTAAAAAACTAAAAAAAGAGATTGTTTTAGTTTTAGTTTTTATTTATAAATCAAATTACTACTTGTAGCTTACCTGTGCTTGGTAACCTATTAGAAGTGCTGAAAGCGTTGCGCCCTAATAATAACAGAAAAGGAGTCAATCCGAGTCAGACAGTAGGACACATCTTAAGGTTATTATTAATAGTAGATTTTATATTTATTATATAAAATTTAATTTTGATGTGCTATTACGTGCATTTAATTACGTAACGGTCATATTATAAAAAAATAACTACTATTTTCATTAACAGCGTGAATGGTCATCCTTAAACACGGATAAGATTGAACATTTTATACTGTTAGTATATTAAAATTAAACTCTTATATAAATACACAATAAATACATAAAAATTAAATGTTACATATATTTTTATAAAATTTTGTTAATTGATAATTTTATCAAATCTCTTTAGAATATATGTTAGTTAAATTTTATGTTATGCATATATAAAAAATTAACTACTAAATCAATTATTAGTACAAAATACACATTGAAAATAAATTAAATAACATATCTATTTATACACAAATATATGATAGTTAATTTGATAACTGATTTTTGATATGTACATAATATTTTATTTATGAAGAAAAATATAGGTAAACAATATAAAGTGAGAAAAGGCATGTTATTTCTTGACCCGAACTCAGAACCTCCCTAATCCCTATTGAGGTCCTTTGTTCACCTCTTTGGTATGAATGTAAATGTACCTGTGAGAAGCCAAGGAAGCCATCAAAGGGGCCATTGGCTGTGATGTATTCACATAAGTATGATATACACTCTTCCAAATTAGTATACTCCGTGAATTCCTGAACAAGAATTGTGTTGTGCATAATAATCATTTTCTTTTCAGCTACATATTATCTCAAAATGAAACAATTAAAAGGATACAGAGACAGTATCCTTACATTACCTTGTTGAATTGAAACCATTCAAAGTAGGGTGGAGGGAAGATTCCTTCTATATCAGACTTCCCTCCAGCAGGATATTTACCATCTAGGAAATCCTGTCACAAAATACATATATAAACAGCTTTATTTCATATCATTTTTTTAATTAAAGCATTATATAAAAAAAAAATTAAATTACAAAATTACTCTTTTGATGAGAGCCTAAATCTCTTGCTACTTGAACAGCATGAATGAAGTATGTTTACCAATTTACCATGTCAAATTTTGAAAATAGAGAAGGGTCCCATTTGCTTATTTGCTTTTTCAAGAAACTCCCACTAGTTCTGAACCCATGGAGGCACAGGATCTTCATCTTCTTTCCATTTTCTCCTTCCATGGATATTTCACTCTCACCACCACCACAAGATGCTATTTGTAAGGACTGAGAAGTGAGCACGTTGGTACTTGGTACCTACCCACTTCACATTCAATGAAGTCAACTTCCAACAGCCCATTGCATCACTTGGCGGGAGGTTGGTTGGTTATGCAACATATATTATCATTTTGTTTTTGTAACGAACTATAAATAAATGGATTCAATTTTAATATATTAAATTATCATCTAATTGTACTCTTATATAAATCGTGGCTATAATAATAATTATATGATAAAAGTTATTATGTACCTAATACTTAAACGGACAAGATTGTTAAACGGAAGCTTCGTCCTTTTTGGAATTTTGGCTAGTGTTCAACGCTCAAACTTGCTTGAATTTCTCTACCTACCTTTAATTCTGTTTTTGTTTATGATTTCTCCATCTACTTAACGGTGGCAGGTTGGTGTTGCACGTGCAAACTTACAAGCTTTGCGCTTATGGGCTGCTCCAAGAATCTTGATTTTCATGGGGCCTTTGTTTTGCATTCTTATGGTCCATAAAAATGCTTATAAAAAAGCAAGTCCAAAATAAAAATGCTTATAAAAAAGAGCATAGTCCATCAATTGTTAACCAAAAACATTTAAATTGGTCCCTTGCCAGTTTTGGACTTTTAGTCCATGCTTGATCATTGTGATATTTGAAATTTAGATGGGTCGAGTTGTCCTGTCCAAAAATAATAATAACAATAATAATAATAAAGTTACCAACTTATTCCTCTATTTAAACCAGTGCCGAAGAGTTTAAATATTATTTTGTGAACGAAAAATATAGTGAAAAAAAAAAACACCTAACCGTATGAGTATATATATTTTAAGTTATTAACTGAAAATATGATAACCAATTGATGGTGGTGGGCGGATGATGCTACCACTGTTGCCGTAGGCCATAGCTCTGTTACCGTAGTGTCCATCATGTTGGAAGGTTGGTCAGTTCCAACCCTGAAAGGAATCAAGGAAGGATCCATGGAAGCATAGAACAATATTCAACTATTCAAGTCTATATTCCATTTCCACAAACATGCAAAGTATACGGTAGCATCAGCCTAAATTTAATTTACATGTAATCTATATTTTATATGTATGTATTTTTTTTCAAAAATAAGGAGATTCAAACCTACAATTACTAAATAATTATAAAAAGACTATATTATTTGAGTTATAGCTTGTTGGTATATTTTATATGTGTCTCCCTTACCATAAAATAATACAATGTATTAAAATAAAATTTAGATTAAAATTTCGAATGAGTATTGTTACGATGGGTAACCGGAGATTAATAGAATAGATGGCGCTAGTTGGCCCAATCGTCCGCGGATGGTAGTCTCCGAGCTGGTTTGCACGCTGGAGCCTCCTTCCGACTTGTATTCGTGAGTGAATGGGGGGTGGTACCTGCAAAGACACTCCGATGCCTAAGTTAGCAAGGGTGTTAGCAGGTCTAGAGAGTATTGGGCTTAGAGATACCTGAGAGGTGTCAGTGTATTTATAGTGGTGAGCCAATAACCACCGTTGGAGTAGTGCCGTATCTTTAGGGTGTTAACCGCCCCATTATCTTGGGGAGGTTAAGATATGGCTTTATGAAGTGGTTAGAGAGATTTTAGGGGCGGTTACTCATTTGAATGAGTGTTTATCTGCCAGCTAATCTCACGTCCGACTTCTTTAGAGCAAGTCGTGGTTGATACCGACTTCTTATGCGAAGGTCGGTACTTAACTAGGCTTAACCCTTCAGATTAGGCCTTTTATTTGGACCTGGACCTTTGTCATTGGGCCAGGGTATGAACAGTGCCCCTACTTGAGCCCAAAGTCTCTTTAGAGCTTGGGTTCAAGTATTTAACTCGGGTTCGTAGCCGACTTATTTGGAGGAAACACGGGTTTTTAAACCGACGTGATTTTTGCGACCTTTTGTTTTCTGACAGTTACGTCTATTCAAGCGTCGTGTCCGTTAGGGATGCACTTAGGGATTGATGGCTTTGGTAACGGTGCACTCTCATTAATGACTACTCCTCTTTCTCTCATTAATGACTGCTTCGTTTTTACCATTATGCCCCTTAGCATGTTTATAAATACTTTCCCTCTCTTTCATTTTTCCGTTTCTGCAATCTTTCAAACTTCTTCTTTCCTTGCTCGTGCTGCCTTCTTGTGCTCGAAGATTTCTGCTTTTTCCAACCTTCACCTTTTGGATAAAGGTTAGCTTTACTTCTTTCACGTCATGCCTTATGTTTGCATGCTTTGTTTTGTGGGTGGATAGGTTGGTCTGTAGGTTTTGGCTTCGTATCCCCTCTCTTTAGGGACCGTGTTTTTTTATTTTCTTTTCCCTTTTCCTTTTTGTAGGTTTCTGTCACCTTTTATATAAAGAAAAAATGGCTTCTGTAGATGTTCTTTCTCAGTGGGTTGACGTGACGGTCCTTGGGGAGGAACCGTTAGTCGACGCTGAGTTCATCACTCACCTTCGTACTCATCATAGGCTCTGTACTTCGGAGGAGGACGAGCCCAAATATGAACTGATAACCCCGGGTCCTGAAGACCGGGTCTGTTTTGGGAGAGTTAATGAGGCGGCCCCTCATTTTTTCTTTATGTATGAATGCATGATCACCCGTTTGGGTGTTTTTCTTCCTTTTTCAGATTTTGAAATATCTGTTTTGCACCACTGTCGAGTTGCCCCTACTCAACTTCACCCCAATTCTTGGGATTTTCTGAAGATTTATCAATTTGTTAGTCACGCTTTGGACTTTCCGACCTCTTTGAGGATTTTCTTCTTTCTTTTTCATATGACTAAGCCCTTTAGTGGGCTAAATAATAAGCAGCAATGGGTGTCTTTCCGAGCCATACAAGGTCGGAGAATTTTCACCCTTTTTGACGAATCCTTCCATGACTTCAAAAACTATTTTTTCAAAGTGCAAGCTGTAGAGGGTCACCACCCCTTTTTCCTGGATGAGCATTCTTCCCCTCGCTTTCCCCTTTATTGGCTGGAGGCCTCCCCTTGTGAAAAGTATGGTCTAGATGACCTGGACGAGGTGGAGGCGGCCATTGTGGGGTTTTTCCGAGAAGCGTGGGGGAGGGCCCCATACTTGGACACTAGGAAAATCCTCCAGGGGACGCCGACCTTTGTTCGGTCGCAATTAGGTAGTGAATGCATTTTCCTATTTCCGACTTGTTTCTGTCGACTTAAGGTTTGCCGAATTGTGAATTTTGATAATTATTTCTTTTGTAGATATGGCAAGGAAGAATGCTCAGGAATCTTACCAGAGAGTTCAGGAGGCTAAGGCAAAGTCTCGGGCCAGGGCCGGTGGTGCCAGGACAATCGTCTCTCCTCCTCCTCCTCCTCCTCAGAACGTGGGGACTCCCTCTCAGCCCATTGTGATTTCTTCTTCCAGCTTGTCCCGACCACTTTCTTCTGCCCGACTTCTTCCTGAACCAGAGAAGAAGAAGCGTAAGACTTTAGAGTCTGGCTCTTCTTTTGATGGTGGGGTTAAGGCGGATGCTCTTGCATTCGTCCGAAAGAACATCTATCCTCATATAAGTATGGATGATGTTTCTGTTCGGAACCACCTCACCATCCTGGCTGAGGAGAGTTTTCGGGCGGCGGGCGTGTGTGGCAAGCTTTTGGATATCTTCGAGAAGACTCCCCTCAGCTCTTTGGGGGCAACCTCGAAGGTTGAAGAGTTGGAGGGGAGGCTTCTTGCTTACCAGGATCATGAGAGGGAGTTGAAGGAGGAGAGAGATAAATTGAGGGAGGAGAGAGATAGCCTCCGGGAGAAGGAGAGCAAACTGCGGGCCCAATGTACTATGGAGGCGAACTTGAGGAAGACAGCACAAGATAGTTACCAGAGTTTATTTCAGGATCTTGTGTCTGTGAGGAAGGATTTGCTAAATTCTCGGAATGCATACGCCGAGTTGGAGGACTCTATTGCTGATGGTGCCGAGGAGTCTTGGAGAATTTTCCTGGAGCAAGTCAGAGTTATTGCTCCCGACTTGGATCTTTCTCATTTACATCCTGATAAAGTCGTTATTGACGGTGCTATCGTGGATCCTCCTGTCCCCGTTTCCGAGTCAGAATTGAAGACTCGGGGTCAGAGGATTATTGAGTCTCCTCCTCGTCCTGAAGATGCTCCGAGCTCTTCTGTTGTTCCTTCGACTTCCTCTTCAGCCTCTCTTCCTGGTCCCGGTGGCGCTCCTCCTGAATCTGGTGGTGGTGATCCTTCTACTCCTCTGAAAAAATGATTTTATGGCTATATGGGGGCTCGGCCTGTGAGTCCCCCTTTTTTAAACTCATTTATATATTGTTTGGTGATGTTTGAACAATTTTCCTTGGCCTTTTAAGGCCGTAAACAAAATATTTCAGCGAGTACCCTTTTTTGAATAAGGGTTTAGATTAACAAAATAAATGCCCTTTTTTGGATAAGGATTTTAAGTTACCTTATGCGTGCATGCTTTTCGATATTTTAACACCCTTATGATCTTTCTCTAAAAACCTTTTCTATTGGTTTGTCTTTGTTTTTTCGAGCCTTTTTCGTTTAAGGGCTTTTATGCAGCCTTTAAACTTTTCTCAGGTTTTTCAATCTCTTTTTGCTATCCTTTATACTCAACTTTGCTCTAGTGAGTTTTTATGACTTAGGTTATTTTTGTGATGCGTTTTTCGTCTACTCGGAATATTTCCGAGTTTGTTTTACTCGGGTTCTCATTTCGACTTAGGAGTCGGATTGTTCCCGAGTTTTTCACGATCAACTCATACAACCTCTTTACGCCGACTTGTACCTCGTCGTTTTATCCTGACGATCATCTAGGTCGGTTCATGGGATTTTCACGTTTTGTCGAGCTTAAGTCGGCGCGTTTCGTAGAAGGACTTAGAAAAATAAAGAAGGATATTATAAGAGATATTGTAAAGGAAAAAGATCTTTATTAATTGGGGAGGTACCTTCTTGCTACTAAGGGTTTTGATAGCCTATTTCCCTTAGCCTCTACTATGATGCCTCATTAAAAACCCTTCTCCAGAAAAAACCCTTTTGGGAAAAAATCATGAAGTTGGGAAAAGAGTACATCAGGGAGTAGAGTTCGCTTTTTAACTGTAGTACCTTTTCATATTACAAGCATGCCACGACCTTGGTAGCTCAGCGCCGTTCAGGTCGGTTACTTTATAATAACCTTTCCCTAACACTTCCTTGATTTTGTATGGTCCCTTCCAATTTGCGGCGAGTTTTCCTTCTCCTGATTTGTTGACTCCAATGTCGTTTCTGATTAGGACCAAGTCATCCGGGGCAAATGTTCTTCGAATGACTTTCTTGTTGTACCTGGTAGTCATCCTTTGTTTCAATGCCGCTTCTCTTATCTGGGCATCTTCTCGGACTTCGGGGAGCAAGTCGAGCTCCTCTTTGTGTCCCCGTACATTTCCGACCTCGTCATGTAGAATTATCCTTGGGCTTTGCTCATTGATTTCTATTGGAATCATGGCTTCTACACCATAGACTAGTCGGAAAGGTGTTTCTCCTGTGGCGGATTGAGGGGTTGTCCTATAAGCCCATAACACCTAAGGGAGCTCTTCAGCCCAAGCTCCCTTTGCTTCCTGTAGTCTTTTCTTTAGTCCTGCTAGTATGACTTTGTTAGCTGCCTCGGCTTGCCCATTGGCTTGTGGGTGTTCTACCGAGGTGAACTGATGTTTGATTTTCATACTGGCTACTAAGCTTCTGAAGGTAGCATCGGTGAATTGGGTTCCATTATCCGTAGTAATGGAATAAGGTATCCCATATCTGGTGATGATATTTTTGTAGAGGAACCTGCGACTTCTTTGAGCGGTGATAGTGGCTAATGGTTCTGCTTCTATCCACTTTGTGAAGTAATCTATTCCCACGATCAAGTATTTGACTTGTCCTAGCGCTTGGGGAAAAGGACCTAACAAATCCATCCCCCATTTTGCAAAAGGCCATGGAGAAGTGATACTAATGAGCTCCTCTGGGGGAGCCACGTCGAAATTTGCATGCATCTGGCACGGTTGACACTTTTTCACAAATTCTGTGGCTTCTTTTTGCAAGGTCAGCCAGTAGAATCCAGCTCGGATTACTTTTCTGGCTAGTGATCTTGCCCCGAGATGATTTCCGCAGATCCCGCTATGTACTTCCTCCAATACCTCGGTGGTTCTTGAGGTCGGTACGCATTTTAACAATGGTGTTGATATCCCTCTTCTGTAGAGGACATTTCTCACCAAGGTGTAATGCTGTGCTTCCCTTCGGATCTTTTTAGCTTCTTTCTCCTCTTTAGGGAGGATGTCAAATTTCAAGTATTCGACTAAGGGATTCATCCATCCGAGGGTTAAACCGACTACCTCAAGTACTTCTTGCTTTTCTTCTGTTTTTGCTACCGAGGGCTCTTGGAGGGTTTCTTGAATCAGGCTTCTGTTGTTTCCTCCTGGTTTGGTACTTGCTAACTTGGATAGGGCATCCGCTCTGCTGTTTAGATCCCGAGTTATGTGTTTGACCTCGGTTTCTGCAAAGCGCCCAAGGTGTTCCAAAGTTTTTTCCAAATACCTCTTCATATTAGGGTCCTTTGCCTGATATTCTCCACTTATTTGGGAGGTCACCACCTGTGAGTCGCTGTATATCATCACTTTTGTAGCACCGACTTCTTCTGCCAATTTTAGTCCGGCTATCAAGGCTTCATATTCTGCCTGATTATTTAAAGTCGAAAATTCAAATTTTAAGGAAACCTCTATTTGGGTTCCTCTTTCATCTACTAATATTATGCCTGCGCCACTTCCCGTTTTGTTGGAGGATCCGTCTACATAGAGTTCCCATGTAGTCGGCTTTTCCTCTTGGTCCCCTGCGTATTCTGCCACGAAGTCGGCAAGGCATTGGGCTTTAATTGCTGTCCGAGTTTCATATCTCAGATCGAACTCGGAGAGCTCTATTGCCCATTGAACCATTCTCCCTGCAACATCCGTCTTTTGGAGGATTTGCTTCATGGGTTGGTTCGTACGAACTTTTATTGTGTGAGCTTGAAAATAAGGTCGTAGCCTTCATGAGGCTATTACTAAGGAGTAGGCAAACTTTTCTAGTTTGTGGTACCTTAGTTCAGGGCCTTGTAGTACCTTACTGATGAAGTAGACTGGGTGTTGTCCGACCTTGTCTTCTTTTATCAGGGCCGACGAGACAGCCCTGTTTGCTACGGATAAGTACAGAACGAGGTCTTTTCCTGGTACTGGTCGGGTCAGGATAGGAGGTTGGCTTAAAAACCTTTTGAACTCTGCGAACGCCTCCTCGCATTCCGGAGTCCATTCGAATGGGCATCCCTTTCTTAATAAGGAAAATAGTGGAAGGGATTTTAGTGCCGATCCTGCCAAAAATCTGGAGAGGGCTGCAAGTCGGCCATTGAGCTGCTGGACATCTCTCAAACAAGTCGGACTTTTCATTTCTAGGATGGCTCTACATTTATCGGGATTGGCCTCAATCCCTCTTTGTGTTAGCATAAATCCTAGAAATTTTCCTGCTTCCACCGCGAAGGCGCATTTTGCAGGATTTAGTCTCATCCAATGCAACCTTATGGTGTCAAAGACTTGTGAGAGGTCGGATAAGAGGTCGACTTCTTCCTTGGTTTTTACTAGCATGTCGTCGACGTATACTTCCATTAGGCTCCCCAGGTGGGGGGAAAACACTTTATTCATCAACCTTTGATATGTGGCTCCTGCATTCTTTAATCCGAATGGCATGACCACGTAGCAATAGTTGGCTCTGGGTGCGATGAATGATGTTTTCTCCTGGTCGGGCTCATACATCGGGATTTGATTATATCCCGAGTAGGCATCCATGAATGACAAGTATTGGTACCCCGAGCTGGAGTCCACTAGGGTATCAATACTGGGTAGGGGATAAGGGTCCTTAGGACATGCCTTATTTAGGTCGGTATAGTCGACGCACATTCTCCATTTACCATTCTGTTTTTTGACTAGCACTATATTGGCTAGCCATGTTGGGTACTTGACCTCTCTGATAAAGCCCGCTTCCAGGAGCGCCTGTACTTGCTCTTCTACTATTAGGGCTCGCTCTGTGCCGAGCTTGCGTCTTCTTTGTTGTACAGGTCGGGACCCTGGATAGACCGAGAGTTTGTGGGACATGAGCTTGGGATCAATCCCAGGCATGTCAGAGGCCTTCCAGGCGAAGAGGTCGGAATTATCTCTTAAGAGCTCAGCCAGCCTTTGTTTTAGAGTTGCCTCTAAGTTGGCTCCTATGTGAGTGTTTTTTCCTTCCTCTTTACCAATCTGTATCTCCTCGGTCTTTCCTCCCGGTTGCGGTCGCAGCTCTTCTCTGGCCCTCGCGCCACCGAGCTCTATTGTATGAACTTCTCTACCCTTTCCTCTCAGATTTAGGCTTTCGTTGTAGCATTTTCTCGCCAATTTTTGATCTCCCCGTACCGTTGCTATTCCTCCAGGAGTCGGGAATTTCATGCAAAGGTGGTGAGTGGATACCACTGCTCCAAGACAATTAAGGGTAGTCCTGCCAATTAAGGCATTGTAGGCTGACCCTTCATCGATGACTATAAAGTCTATGCTTAGAGTCCTTGATTTTTCCCCTCTTCCAAAAGTGGTGTGAAGGGGTAAGAATCCCAGTGGTTTTATCGGCGTATCCCCTAATCCATAGAGGGTGTCGGGGTAGGCTCTCAACTCTTTTTCATCTAACCCTAGCTTGTCGAAGGCGGGCTTGAAAAGGATGTCCGCCGAGCTTCCTTGGTCTACTAGGGTTCTGTGGAGATGGGCATTGGCTAGGATCATAGTTATTACCACTGGATCGTCATGTCCAGGGATTATTCCTTGCCCATCTTCTTTTGTGAACGAAATAGTAGGAAGGTCGGGTGACTCTTCCCCGACTTGGTAGACTCTTTTGAGATGTCTTTTGCGAGAGGATTTAGTAAGCCCCCCTCCCGCAAATCCTCCTGAGATCATATGGATATGTCTCTCTGGAGTCTGTGGCGGTGGGTCTCTTCTGTCCATATCGTCTCGCTTTCTTTTTCCATGGGTGTCCGACCTCTCCATGAGATATCTGTCAAGCCGACCTTCTCTAGCCAGCTTTTCTATCACATTCTTAAGGTCGTAGCAGTCGTTAGTGGAGTGACCATATATCTTATGGTACTCGCAATAATCGCCGCGGCTTCCCCCTTTTTTATTTTTAATAGGTCTAGGGGGTGGAAGCCTTTCAGTGTGGCAAATCTCTCTGTAAAACATGCTTTGTTGAACCTTTCCATGTAGGCTCGTAAAGACTCTTCGACCTCCTGTTTTATTCCCAGGAGGCTCGGTGCATGTTTCACCTTGTCTTTCTGGATTGAGAACCTCGTCAAAAACTTCCTTGAGAGGTCTTCAAAGCTAGTAACCGACCTCGGGGGGAGGCTATCGAACCACTTCATCGCTGCTTTCGATAAAGTAGTCGGGAAGGCCTTGCATCGCGTAGCGTCGGAAGCATCAGCCAGGTACATCCGACTTTTGAAATTGCTCAGATGATGCTTTGGATCCGTAGTTCCATCGTAGAGGTCCATATCAGGGCTTTTGAAGTTCCTCGGAACTTTAGCCCTCATTATGTCCTCGCTAAAGGGATCCTCTCCCCCTAATGGTGGCTCTTCCTGTTCGTATTTAATTTACATGTAATCTATATTTTATATGTATGTATTTTTTTTCAAAAATAAGGAGATTCAAACCTACAATTACTAAATAATTATAAAAAGACTATATTATTTGAGTTATAGCTTGTTGGTATATTTTATATGTGTCTCCCTTACCATAAAATAATACAATGTATTAAAATAAAATTTAGATTAAAATTTCGAATGAGTATTGTTACGATGGGTAACCGGAGATTAATAGAATAGATGGCGCTAGTTGGCCCAATCGTCCGCGGATGGTAGTCTCCGAGCTGGTTTGCACGCTGGAGCCTCCTTCCGACTTGTATTCGTGAGTGAATGGGGGGTGGTACCTGCAAAGACACTCCGATGCCTAAGTTAGCAAGGGTGTTAGCAGGTCTAGAGAGTATTGGGCTTAGAGATACCTGAGGGGTGTCAGTGTATTTATAGTGGTGAGCCAATAACCACCGTTGGAGTAGTGCCGTATCTTTAGGGTGTTAACCGCCCCATTATCTTGGGGAGGTTAAGATATGGCTTTATGAAGCGGTTAGAGAGATTTTAGGGGCGGTTACTCATTTGAATGAGTGTTTATCTGCCAGCTAATCTCACGTCCGACTTCTTTAGAGCAAGTCATGATTGATACCGACTTCTTATGCGAAGGTCGGTACTTACCTAGGCTTAACCCTTCAGATTAGGCCTTTTATTTGGACCTGGGCCTTTGTCATTGGGCCAGGGTATGAACAAGTACTAACTCTTTTTAGTAGTCATTGTAAACTCATCTTTTCATTTATTATTTATTAGTCTCTTATAAAATAAACCAGTTCTACATTTGTTAAAAAAAAAAACCTAGTATCCAATTCTCGCAAATTAATTTTGATATTGGAGTGTGGGTGTAATCCAAATACAAGTCCTCATATTTGTGATAAACATCAGTATAGACAAATCGATTGTTTTGTCATTGTAAAACAAAAAAAAAATATTTATTCACAAATCGACATTGCCAATTTGCGTTATTAATAAAAATTAATTTTTATACAATATGGCACTCACGAATTATATTTAGTCAAATAAAAAATTATTTTTTACAATACAGCATTACCATTTTGTATTTTTTTAAAATTAAAAAATTTGATAAATCACAACTTAGTATTAGAATTGTATGTGTTAGATCCCTCTACATCTGTGTAAAATACGAAAATCATCAAATATTTTTGAAAAATACTAAATTTATGATAATATTTTAAAAAATTAGTCTCCAATTCTAAACTATAAAATCTTTAATTAAAAAAAATGAGAAACTAACAACTAATAAAAAAATCTAAAAATTTAGAGGCTGAGAACCAAATATCAGAGAATAAAATTAATAATTCAAAAAATAAAAGTTTGTGGAGTAATTTTAGAGTTTTACTGATAAATTTAATCATTCAACATTATATATAAAAAAATCCCACATGCAAAGGACGCTCCCTTACACGCATAGGCAAACAAGAAGCAACGGCTAGTTAGGGAAGGGAATGCAACATCCCAACGGTCATCACCACCACCTGCAGGCGAATTATTCCAATGCAAAACCCCTCGCTCTCATTTCTCTTTTAAAAGTTAAACAATAATATCACAGGACAATAATGACCTCTTAAGTAATCTTATTTATAATTATATGTGTACAGATATATCTGTATCTATTATTCACGTGTATCTTTATAACTTATTTGTTACTCATTGGCATCATCTTTTAATTTTGTTGGTATTTATATAAGATTTCAAAATTAGTGAACAGTTGAGTTAAGGAAATTTTTTCTAATATTTCAATTAAAAATAAGAGAAATAATAAAAATACTTCATTAATAAAAAAATTAATTACTAAATTATCTACTATATATTTATTTGTACATGTTATTTTATATACTTTTTCAACAAAGCAATCAATTGTTAAAATAACTTAAATAGTAAAATAATCAATTTTTTTATAATAACATATTCAAAATTTGTATGAAGAAATATATAATTTTATATGATGGTTAATTGATGATTGGTTTGTTGTGTTTATATAATATTAATGGCTCAACAAGTATTATCGTACCTCAACTGTTTTTCTATTGAGTTTAAAAAATATTTTTATATTTTTATTTTTAAAATTATAAATTTAATATCAATAAATAAAAATTAATTGTAAAAAAATAAAATATTTTAAATTATTTAAGATATGTAAAAATAAAACATTGTTATTATGTGTAACAAAGTTAAAATAAAAATTTACTAACATTATTTACAGATTAGTAATTTATAAATATTATTAAATTTATTTATTTTTTAATTTTATTTAATTTAAAACAAATTTAAAAATTTATATTCAAAATATTTTTTATCTCCATATATAATTTTAATAGATAAATAAATTATTTCTTTAATCTTATATTGAACATCTTTTATTATCTTTAATTTCATTAGTCTTTCAAAATTATTAATTTTCATTTTGATTATATCATTTTACAATATCATACACTATCTTTTTCTCTTACGGTCACTATTATGTTGCTTTGTTTTATTCCTTTTCCTTATTTTCTTCAATTTTCTATTCACTCCCCCATAATTAATTATTACTATACCATGATAGCAACTCTCATTTTTATTTTTCACTTTGATTTATAACTATCTATTGTATTAACTTTTGAGTTATTGAAAATTTACTAAAAAAAACTTTTGTTTTTGTCTGATTTAAATATCTAGATATATAATTATTATATAATTATTTAGTTTTCATATACTTAATTGTTAATTCATATTTTATCATTTTAAAAAAAATTTAAAATACCAAGCATTTAAAATTTTTGTTCAAATGATTAAAATTTGTCAATAATTATAAAAACAATAATTATAAGAAATAATATATTTGTCAAAGATATTATATCTTCATAAAAGAGTAATATTATGTAGACACTACTATTTTAGCTTCTATTAATATATATAATTGACCTATAAAAAAGTTGACATTATTGAGTAACTCTTCTACTCTTAACACTATTTGTAATCATTTTTAATCTTTCTCTAGATCTAATATCTCAACTTCTATTTCTCCAAATAATAAAATTTTTAAGATTTTTTTAAAATTTTGTTTAATTTAAAAATAGAATAGCAACTACCATATTGTTAGTTTTTTTCTAATATGTTTAGGAAATTAATTTTTATATTTTAAATTATAAATTTGAGAAAAAAATTTTTAAAAAATAATAANTAATTTTAATAGCTAAAATTTTTTTAATTTTATTTTCAAAATTATAAATTATCTTTAGTTTTATTATTTTTTATAAATTGTTAATTTTTATTTTCATTATTCATTTTTTTCTACTATTCTCTATGTACATATCTATTAATGTCTCACCATTATATTATATTGGTTTTTTCTCTATTTCTTCCTCTTTTTCTTATTCTTCTTCCACGTTTTTTTTTATAACAATTAATTACTATTATGTATTAGCTCATAATTATTACAATAAAAAATAAACACTACTTTAAAAATAAATTAAAAATGTCTCATAACTTTTATGTTAATTATCTACACTCTTATAGATATAATGAAGAAATAAATTTAACTTATTTTATTATAAGTATTTTTTTATTATCAAGTCGCGTCTTTTCATTTATGATAAAAATTAAAAATTAAAATTAAATGACATTAGTACTTTTTAGTTTAATAAAATTAAAAATTTAAAATAAAGTACAAAATAAGCATAAAAACCAATAAAGATAGAAGACCCTAGAAAATGATAATATTGAATTTTATGTCAATATGTATAAAAGTAGTATAATTTATTATATTATATCTTTTTTTTTACTATATAACAAAATCGTTAAAATTTTATATCTGCTTTTTGTTACTTATTTTATTTATTTACGGTTATTTAAATTAGATTTTATAGGTATCGAGTCATGTTTTTTCCCGACAAAAAAAAGCTATCGAGTTATTTTTATTTTCTTTTATAGAAATACATCTATCGCATCATAATTTTAATAATTAATATAAAATTAAATAAATTTATATTTATTTTAGTTACATTTAAAAGTGAATCATATATATTTCTATAGTCAAGAAGTAAATTTAACTTCTTTTATAATAAGTATTTTTTAATCATCTATTTTATAAAAAATCATATCTTTTTATTTATCCTAAAAATAAAAAATTAAAACTAGTATTAGTACTTATTGATTAATAGAACTAAAATAAAATAAAAAATACATTTAGAATAAAAGAGAAAAATACAAATTTTGGATCACAAATATAATACGATTGAAAACTTATATATAATATGATGGAAAAAATCATGGTCTCATTTAAAAAAAAAAATTAATATTGATGGCTTAAAGTATAAATATTTCAAATATACTAACAAATTATGTGTTATTATGTCAAGAAAATTACAATTGGTAAACCTCAGTATTTGAGTTATCCAAAAGTTAAAAGAAAATAACTAATTAGTTAATTGTATAAAATGTTTGACACTACTAATTTGATCTTAAAATCAAAACCTAAACTAATCCTAAAAATAATAACATTTGACATTATTGATTTACTTTTACCTCAACATAACTTGCTTAAATTAAAGAGATTTTTTTCTAAAGAATGTAAACTAAAAAAGTTACTAAATATACTCTAAGAACCAAAATTTCCTATTTCACTTTCATAATTAATTAATTAATTAATACATTTAAGATACTTCATACTAAATACTAAAATTAATTACTAAACCATCCTGAGTAAAAGCTACAACGGACTGCTATATTGTTTCATTTCAAATTACTGCACCGTTAAATCAAATAATCAAACCCATAGGGTATATAACTAACAAGTAACAACTACAATAATTCTAAACGAAAGGTGAGGTTCACGCACACGTATAACGCGTGGGAACTCTTCTGCTAGGAGGTAGACATTTGGAATCCAACGTCTACAAATCTGAAAGATTTGTGCAACGAACACGTCATTTCATGTCCATAAGTTTCGAACCAAATTTTCTGATTAATCAATTAATCGAATATTAATTAATTTAACTAACGAATCCATTTTTTAAGGGTTTAGCCGTTGGGGCATAGGTTAAGATTATTATTATTAATGAATTTTTTAATTTTTTAAATAAATATATAATAAATACATTAAAATTTAAATATTTTACATTTTTAATAAAATATTTTTTATTTATAACTTTAAGATAGTTAACTAAACCTTTTAATTAATGGCGTCTTCATTTTAATTCTTACCTTACGAAATAAATATTTTAAATTTTCTTTGGTGTCCTCAAAGTTCCACCAATCAATCATTCATTCATTCCAAGGAGGGATCTCTATTTCTTTTTTTCTCTCTTCTCTCACTCCTCTCTCTCTCTCTCTCTCTCTCTCTCTCTCCGTGCACCCTAAAGCCTAAAGCTTCTGCTTTGTGATTGTGAAGGTGAATTCCTCATCTGTGTCTTGCACTTCATGGTCTTGCTTTTGTGCGTTTCGCATTTTGTGTGGAACTGCTTCACCAAATTTGTTCCTTTTCGTCAAATTTTGCGTTGATGATACCCTAGATTCCAATACCGTGCACTGTGAATGATGCTTTTCCTATATCACAAGGTCTTCTATTTTTCAACAATAAAACATAAAAGTTGTGTTATTTCTTTAATGTTAGATTAGGGAAATTGAGATTCTGGGGTTTTTATTTCCCCCATTAGGGTTTTGCCCCGCTGATCGGGTCCCTTTTTGTTTCAAAACTAGTTTTTTTTGTTTTTTTTTGTTTTTATTGTTCGGGGGAAAAGTGATTGTCTATTGTTCAGTGTATATTTAGGGTTTTTAGTTTTGGCAGATGCGATTAATTTTGGAATGATATGCTCTATCTGAGTTGCTTGCTTTCTTAGTTCTATCATTCTGTGTATATTAATAGATGAGCGTTTTTCTTTCTTGGGTTGCTTTTTATGTTTAGCTTCTAGTTCTTAATCATGTTGGGTGCTCAAATTTTATATCTTTTATGTTCTTGATGTGTGGTAGTGTCTGCAAAGGGGAACTAACAGTAAAGGGTGTGGGGGGCTTAGAGAAACGAGTCAAATAAAGTTTGGTCTTTTGTGGTGCAAAATGTGTTTGGGTGGCATATGCCATTCCAGTTTTGAGTTAAGTTGGTTTTTCTCTTAAGAAATTGGTTTTGGTTATTTATTTGAGATTGTTGGTTCACTTGAATCTTGAAGTGAGTGGTGTGTTTACATCCACAGATCTTTCTACTGCAGATTCAAGCATAGTTTCTCGATTGAGTTTGTACAATCATAAGTTGTGAAAATGATCCAAGGCTCTGTGCTTACAACTTATAGTTACAGAACTTGTCTCATTAATATATGATTCTTTGCTGTACTTTATTTGGTTCTTGCTTAATATGATGTGCCAAGACTTTGTTATCTGTCCGTTGGGAACTTAAAATTAACTCATCTCAACTATCCCATTCTTAGCTTGGAAAAAGACAACTATGTTGGAGTTGATCAAAATCTTTATACTAATGGGTTCATCCTCTATTCTATTGGACAGTTATAGAAAAGAAGACATTTATTGTTATGACATCTTTTAGTGGTTTCTTTTATTTAAAGAATTTTGTTATCGGCTTTATGGTGGATTGGAAGTGAAAGAAAAGAAACTCTTAGGTTGGTGTAGCTAAGTAGCGCATTCAGATGTTAAATTGTTGTTTTATGCTGTATGCACAATGCAAAAAAATTGTAACTTTTACCTAACCAGAGTTTTTTTTCTCGTTTTTTTCCCTCTCATTTCCAGGAGCTTATGCTTTGTTTTGATAGCATCCTCTACTGTGTGAGCAACAAATTTGAGAATTAATTGTTTGAGAAGGGTCATTACTACTCAGTGATAATAATAAAATACAGTCAGTTGTTCTGCACTGATGGTAAGTGTTTCTTTTACTTATGTGTCTACTTCCATGTCGATATTGCAAATGTATCATTTGCCAATGTATGCGAACAGATTTAGCATTGTTGTTTAACTATTTTTTTGGTGTTTAATATTCTTACATTGTTGCATGGTACTTTTTGTTGTAGGCAACTAACGAGAATCTTCCCCCAAATGTAATAAAGCAACTTGCCAAAGAGCTCAAAAATCTTGATGAATCCCCGCCAGAAGGGATTAAGGTTGTGGTAAATGATGATGATTTTTCAATCATTTATGCCGATATTGATGGTCCAGGCAAGTAACATTATGTACCCAGTGTCTAATTTTTGGTTGATGTACAAAGAGCTCAAGCTAAATCAGACTCTTGCATTCTTGCAGCTGGAACTCCCTATGAGAATGGAGTTTTCCGCATGAAGTTGTTACTGTCCCATGATTTTCCGCATTCTCCACCTAAAGGTGTGTTTAGACCTTCTAGTTACATTGCAATGAGACTTGTGTTCTTATAACCGAACTTTGTTTCCATTTGTTTAAGAAAAGTAATTTTTTCCTTGAACATCTTTAAGGAGTTAATTTGTGTTTAGAGTTATTATTAACAAAATATTTCACTGATTTACAAGTATGCATTAATACGTCAACAATTTTTTTTTGGTTTAACTATCCATTATCTCAAAAGTCGTGCAACTGCAAACATTTTATTGAATGACATGTTTACATTGTAATTACTCTAGAGTCTTGCTATACTTTGTTGCTTTACTTGCCATGAAATAATCACATACACTCTGGTGTCTATTTGTGTAACTCTGTTAAACTTGACTTGAATTTGATGTAATAGGTTACTTCATGACCAAGATTTTTCACCCAAATATTGCAACCAATGGAGAGATTTGTGTGAACACGCTTAAAAAAGATTGGAACCCGAGCCTTGGGTTACGCCATGTTCTTATTGTAAGTGTTAATGTGTTATGCAGATCGTGATAAAAATCCATTTAACTATTTTAACATATCTGTTTATAGGTTTTTAAATCAGGATGGCTATTAAGATATTCTTATTTGTTAATGCTGATTCCTATAATGAATGATAGGTTGTTAGATGTCTATTGATTGAACCCTTTCCAGAATCAGCTCTAAATGAGCAGGCTGGCAAGCTGCTGCTTGAAAATTATGAGGAATATGCTAGACTTGCTAGGTAAGTTAAGCCTAGCCATTTGTGCTATTTACACTGGTTTATTTTGTGTTCTGGGCCTTTCGAAATTTAATGCGAAAGGCTTTACATTCTTCTGGAATGCCAGACCCTTATCTTTTGTAATTTGAGGGTAACTCGTGTCCGCAACCCATGTGAATTTGCCTTAGCAAAGACTTGGGCTTGGCTTTAAAATTGTTTGAAAAATATCAACCTGGAAAAAAATTCAAACATTTGTGGCAAAACTTTCCCTAAAAGAAAACGGAGGTTTGGTGGCAGAAACACCAATCCAAACATTCTATGAGCTTTCATGACTTTGTTAAAGCCATGCTTATTTATGTCTATTGACTCTTAGTTATTTCATACAATATTTGTTTGACATAACATGTTAAAATGTCCTCTTATGCATATTCCACTTGTGGTTTTATATTTAGGCTTTACACTGGAATTCATGCAAAAGCAAAACCCAAATTTAAAAGTGGAGCTATTTCTGAATCGACAACCGCCCTAAATGTTGATCAAACAAACACCTCAGTGCCTAACGCTGAAATAAAAACTGCTCCATCAAGTGCAGCCCTGCCATTGCAGTCTTTATCCTCCTCAACCACCACGACAAGAGGAAACAGTCAAGAACAGGCAGCAGTTGTGGTGACTGAGACTACTGTTAATGGTTCTGCCGCCACCGGTAAGGCAGTTTCTTCTGCTTCAGCACCACTAAAGAGGGAAGGTGGAGTCGCAAAAGCTCAGGCAGACAAGAAGAAGATAGATGCCAGAAAGAAGAGTTTGAAAAGATTGTAATGTTGTTCAATAATTGAACTTTTCTTTGTGGCTTAGTTATTCTATTTGATAGTGAAAAGAAAAGGGTATGGATTTGAGTTAATTTACATTGAAATTTTTAATGGATGGAAGTTGAACTGTTGTCTGTCTTGGATTATCCTGAACGGCACACACTTTCTCTATTTTCTTGTAGTTACGCCATTTTTTTAAATCCTCTTTTTCTTAATTCTCCACCATTTTTTCCAACTATTATGTCTATAATAAAGCCTATTGAATATGAACATATAAGCTGAATCTGAATTTTAAAATGAGTACTAGATGCATTCCTTTTAGATTTGCCCATGTAAGAGATATTTAACTTAGTGGTATTATTTAATAGAAATTGTTGACTTGTTGGGTGTTAAGTTAATATATCAATGGACTATTTTGGTGCTTTGTGCAGAGTTTTCTTCGGTGTTTGATAGAATTTATTGTCTTGCAAGATTAGCTTGGTCTCCACGCTTGTCACCGTTTATTTAGCTCTCCAACGTGCAAATACGAGGAATGAATTTTCTCATTTTTTTTAATCAAGGGTATAAAGTATAATATTTAACTATTTAATATTTTTTCTCATTTTTTTAACTTTATTTATAAAGTGTACGGTGAAGGATCGTATTTTATCCCTTTAAATGAGAAAAAAAGATTGATAGATCCAATTCTGCAGACGGAACATGAACCAACATCAAGTTAGATGATTGAATTAAATTGATACCTTTGAAGCTTTATTAGAGTATCAGGCTATTAGCTCCCCTTTTGGGAGGATATTATTCTTAGAGTTTGTTTTTTCCTTTTGTCGGTTAGACTAAAGTTTTCATTGCACCGCCACAATAAAATGTTTTTATATAATTATTGACTCACTCGAGTAAAGCAAGCATCTATCTTCCTTAATGGTTAACATGCAGGACGACAATACAAAATCTTGCTGTTTAATAGGAACCGGCGAGATTATCAACTTTGGTCGATTATGTTTAAATGAAACATAAAACCAAAAGAAGAATTTGTAAGACCCAAATTTGGATGATCCATTCTCCATCAACTAGCCATGATTCATGCAATGCTACTGAATCATGGCTATGGGATACCTGATTTTCTGTATTTGGTGACAACAATATCCTCAATCGCAAACATAAATGGAACATATTCATAGTCATGTGAGATTTGACCTTGATCAGCATTAAAGATTGCATTCACAAAGGAGCATGGTTTCATAGAGACACCAAAACTGAGGAGTGGTCTAAAGCGACTTGAAAATAAACATTAAAACGTGGGATACAGTCACATAACAAACTACAAATACATCAATTCCATCACAACCATTAGCAGCACATTTACCACAAAAATGTCATAAATTGCTGAACTCAGAACCAACCAAATAAAAATGAAGAAACAAGACATTGAGCTAGGAGCCTAGGATTTGGTGTACTGTTATACAAGTCAACCTTGTCCTAAATCTTTCTTTTTGCCTTTTCTTTTTTTCTTTTTAAATAACCATATTTCATTCAGTTTGTGGTGGAAGAGTTTGTGATTACTTAGCCATCATCACCTTAACAAACTCTTCATAGTTTATTTGGCCGTCACCATCAACATCAGCCTCGCGGATCATCTCATCGACTTCTTCATCAGTGAGCTTCTCACCAAGGTTGGTCATCACGTGGCGGAGCTCAGCAGCAGAAATGAACCCGTTTTGATCCTTGTCAAAGACGCGGAATGCCTCCTTCAGCTCCTCCTCAGAATCAGTGTCCTTCATCTTCCTGGCCATAAGGTTTAGAAACTCAGGGAAGTCAATGGTGCCGTTGCCATCGGCATCTACTTCATTGATCATGTCTTGGAGCTCTGCCTCGGTTGGGTTCTGTCCTAGTGACCGCATGACAGTTCCAAGCTCCTTGGTCGTGATGCAACCTGTAACACCATGTTCAAATCAAACAAGAATGTCCCAGTCATGCTAACAATCTACAGTTGAAAACACAACTTATAGCATATTTGGTTGTCTGTTTAAAATTCTAGGAACCATGATTCGAATAAAAGCATCAATTCCAGATGAAAATCCGAACATGGGCCAACTTGTCCATCCAATGAACATGCTTTGGATCAGCAATTTTTTCATTCTACATATTGCCATATTACCATATGGTTCAAGATTTCGTACACTTTCTTTCATATTGTAGCACTCCAAATCAAAATTCAGCACATGATCACTAAGTAATTCACCATTAGAGGTAGGGCTTTTACCCAATAACTTATGTTTGAGAAAGAAAGTTCATATTACTTTATAACATGATACCAGGAGCTATTATGACAAAGAGATCTTGAATTTGATCCTTGCTGCTTCCATTCTTTCAAAAAATAATTAAATCTTATCACAAGGAACAATATAAATAACCTATGTATTGTCCATGATTTCGTTCAAACTACCCGAAAAATTGCTCATCCCTAACTCGCTCACAGTGGCTTATATTATCAAATTATTTAGTTCTAAGAATAGCTTTTCATACTCGAATTTCCCAAACAGATGCCCTAGAAAGTAATTTCCAGGTGGGTTGGGCTGAGACATTAACAAATCGCATACTCCAAACATGAATCATAACTTGAAATTCTCTTTCAATTGCTATCATACTATGTTTTAATTATAAATAAATCTTTATAAATTGATCAATACACTAACAAACGTAAAATTAGTTAAGGCACATCCACAGAAAAGAAAATCAAAATTGAAGAAGAGATCTAAGGAATAAATTAACGATAGATCTAAGAATAAGAGAGAAGGGGAAGAGAGAAGGAACCATCGCCGTCCTTATCGAACAAGCTGAAGGCTTCCTTGAATTCAGAGATCTGTTCATCGGTGAGTTGATCTGCCATTGTGAGTTTCTCTCCTTTCTTTTTTCTTTCTTTTCTTTGGAGTTGATGATTTTTTTTCTCTGTTTGTTTTCTTTCTTTGTTGTTTGTTCTCCCTTCTTAATATGTCGATGCCATTAATCAACACTGATTCCACTCTTAATCTTTACCATAAATAAATAAATTTGACTTGTTTGTTTATTTGACCATTCAAACGTCGTCAGGATTTCTCACAAAATAATACTTGTAATAAATCAAATCTTTAACTTATGAATTCACCATTTGTTCCCTTCTTAAGTTAAATATTTCAGCCTCAAACAATTTTTAATTGTCTAGTGTAACTCTATTTACGTACACCCTTCAGAAGGAAAAAAGAAGAAGAAATAATCCTTAAAATTTGGCAAGCATTTTATCATTATTAGAAAATAAAATTTTATTATTGACAAAATATCTTTAAATTATAAAAAACATAACAAAAATACACACCGGTAAATCAAGACGTTTTACGTCTAAAAAATTATTGTGATAAACAGAATTTTTTATATAACAAGTGAGACTTTTATATTATCAAGTGAGTTATACTATACTTTTAAATTAATAGAATAGATTTTTTTTGACAAATGAATATTTTTAATACATTCTTAAATTATTTGAATATATTTTTATCAATAACAAAATTTTAAAACATTTTTATCCGTGTTAAAAAAAATTAGAATACATTTTTGATAGTTACCCTTAAAAATTATCACTGACTTTAGAACAAATTAAAGAATGTGAAATAATATATAGTTTCAAAGGAGTGCGAATTGCACCAGAAAAAAAAATATGTAACCATTTTTCTTTTAAAAAAGGAAAAATTGAATACACCTCTAATTGTTCTTGAAGAAGTAAATTTAATCAAATATTTTTCACATAATCGTACATATTTATAAAACATATTAAAACTAAATCAATTTCCTAATAATTTATTTAGATAGATTGTAAATACTAAATAATAAAGGATATTTTGGTAAGAAGCTAGGTTACACACTAACCACCAAATTATACCATAATTAATGTAGTTAGAGTGTAATTCAAGTAGTTTATTTAAAGAAAAAGTATAAAAAATTAACTTTCTAATTAGCCAAGTTGAACAACTTAATTAATTATAATAATTTTAATTTATTTTAACAAATTATAATTAAATAATTGACATTAATTATAGATTTTGAAAAATTAGGATTTATATAATAACACCACGCATGAATAACGTCTATCACGATCTTTATTACATCACCATCTTCTTCTTAGCATTGAGCACTTGTTGGCACTAATCTACTATGCCGACGATCTCAACACCATAACCACCGCGTCGTTGCCTCCTCAGTGCTCTGTCGTTCATGCTGTTATTAGCGTTGTCGTTCGTGAGTGTGGTGCGAGTGTTGTTTATTGTCCGATCACGTCTCCGTTTCGCAGCAAAGACCATGATGCCGAGCTATTGTACACAAAGAAGCTGTCGTCACACTGCAAGATTTTCGGTAGAGAGTATTATCCATGTAGCATTCAATTTTGGTAGGAGGATTGAATAGCATATTGTTTGATTTGGGTGATAATAATTCAACGGAAGGTAATGAATATTTGAGTGTGAGTGATGTTGCTATTTTACAGGGGCCCAAGGTACGTTAGGGAAGAGGATGGTTTATGCTAATTGGATATTTTTTTTCAATTATTTGGATGTTTCTGGTACGATATTGTTGTTAATTGAGAGATTAATGAAGAGGTTTTTCTTTTCTTGAACATATTGCCTATTTTATTCATTACACAGTTGGATTTTTTCTTTGTCCTTGTTGATTAATAACTTTTTTTTCTATTAAAGTGAGTTAAACTCTTTCTAACCAATGTGTTTTTTTGTTTTAATTTAGTTAATGCGTGTTCATATTTTGGTATGAGTGGATATCTCTTGGTACAAATCTTTGAATAACTATTTCCTCAACTTCCATATGTGTTTGTACTGTTTTTATTTTTATTTTATGAAGTAGTTCGTTATATATTAATAATCGTAAGTTGATAAAGGTTTTTTTGGGTGTGCTTCATTGAAGGTCAACAAAGTTACAGACGTGATTGTGCTGGAAAATGATAAGTTGGAATTGAGTCATGAGGCTTGAATTCTACTTTGTTGTTGTTAGTACTAGATAATGAGTGATTTTAGGTTAGTTTTAATTAGTAGTGCCATTAAATCTTTGGTTTTGTCAATTAGTTTATAGTTGCCAAATCATAGTGGGATCAGTAAAGACGAAATCCTAAGCATCGAAATGTGTTTTGATTCGTTGCCTCTGACACATAAGTTTTATGCAAATTATGCAAAGAAAGTTGGGTTCGTAACTAAAGTTAGGAACACGAATTTTGAGAAAACGAGGAAGGATTTCAAGATACCCATTAATCAATCGCTTCATTGCAACCGAGAAGGTTATTAGGAGTCTCGTGTGAAAGCAGCATCTTGGGCAAATAGAATAACAGCCACGAGATGCAGAGTAAGGATATATCTCATGGTGGATAGGGAGAAGGAAAGTTGGATGGCATCGAGATTAGAATTGAGGCATTCCCACCCCTGTTCTGCTTAGAAATTGGTCCACTATTATGAGTACAGGGAGTTGACCATGTATGCTAAGTGTGTGATTTCAGATAACGACGTTACTGGCATAAGACCCAAAAAGACATACCTTGCACTGGCTAATGAGGCTGGTGGGTCTTCGAACTTGAGTATTTTAGAAAAGGATGCCAGGAATTACATCACAAGCAAACTGCGCTGTGCTAATGAGAATGAAGATTTTAGGAGATGCTGAATTATGTCGTGTGAATAAAAGAGATCAACCTGAACTTCTTTTATGCGATAGATGTTGACGATGCTATAACAAGTTCAAGAGTGCACTCTGGGTAGATCCAAGGTGTAGAACTTTGTATGAATATTATGGAGATGTGGTTTCATTTGGAAGATATGTGTACTTATAGGTCAATTGTGAAAGATATTATGTTTTGAATTTGTTTTGCATTCGTAATTGTGGCTGGTGTTTTTGCAGGCATGAACTACCGTTTGCATCCTTTGTTGGTGTCAACCACCCTAGAAAGTCTACTCTTCTTGGTTGTGCTTTACTGGGGAATGAGGAGATCCCTAATTTTGAGTCGGTGTTCACACAATGCGTGAAATGCATGGAAACTGCACCATGGGAGATCATCACGGACCAGTGCAAGGTCATATCTGGTGCTATTAGGAAGGTCCTACCAAATACTCGCTATTGATGGTACATCAGGCACATCCTGAAGAAGACACCTGTAGAGCTTGGTGGTTACGCTCGATACAGAGAATTGAATTCTAAGATGAGCGACATTATGTGGAATTCTCCTTCTGTTGACTCATTTGATGTTGATCGGGATGAATTCATAAAAAATTTTGACCTAGGTCACAACAGATGGTTATCAGGTTCGTCATCGTTAACTTACTTCATGTTTATTTGTTGCTTATAGTTTATTGATTTCTTGCATGTTTCTTTATTTAGTTATGGAATATTTTCTGTCATATCTTGGTTGTTGTTTTATGTTAGGAGTGTAGTTGATGCTTTCTTTTTATCTTATTAATAAATGTTTCTTTTAAGAAGAAATGACTGTTTTTCTCATTCGTAAACTGGATATTTTTTCTATTTTTGTTTCTCGTATCTTTTTTTATTCTAGAATATACGAATGTGGTTATTCGATTATGTCTAAGTGTAACTCTTTGCTGGGTTATTTTAGTGTAGAGCTTTATGACAATTGACGAATGTGGGTTCTAATATTTTTTCAAGGGTGAATTTTAGGCCGGTATGAAGAGTATGCAAAGGATTAAAAATATGCACACATTAGGGGGGGGATTTACATTGCAAGAGTGGTTTGGTTCATTTTGTCCATGAATACGACAATGTGCTTGGGAACAAGGAGCGGAAGAAGTTGGAAGATGATGATGCGGATTCGAAAGAAGTCATCACATATGTATCGAACACTACCATCGAGAGAAAATTTCAGCAGAAATACACTAGTAATATGTTCAAGGATATTCAACTGGAGTTAAGGAAAAAATCTAATTGCGTTATTCAATCAAATGAACACCAAGGTGATTTTATTTCTGTGAAAATGGATGAGTAGAAAATAGTTTAGGAGAAGACCATGTACGTACATACAGAGTTGATTGTGACCCTTTAACTCATGAGGTTCAGGACGAGTGCAACATGTTTGAATTCACTGGTATATTGTGTTGCCACACCCTTGCTATGTTGTCATACTACATAGTTGATAGAGTACCAAACTGATATGTTATTTCTCGATGGAGTAATAACGTACTATACAAGCACACCTACATTAAGAGTAGTCATGATGTGGATCGTTCCGATGAAAGCCACAACTTGTTTAGGGGTCTGAGTTCAGAGTTCTATAATGTTGCTCAAGAATTCGTTACTTGTGATGAGGAAGCAGCCATATTCTGATCGGCTCTTCGGGATGCAAAGTCCAAGATCGCGCTATCATGCATTCTAAAACTGTTGCTACGACTCAGAATAGCATGCCCACACAGAGCACAAGAGGTGTTGGTGTACATGACATGTAGGGCCCTTCAAGAGTTGCAACTAAAGGTCGGCTGAAGAATAAGAGGCTTGGAGCAGAGTTGGACAAGTCAATTAAGAAATCTATGAGAAAGAAAGAGAAATTCATATCCAGTATGTTCTAGACCGAGGTATATTTGATCATTTATTGAGATAGTGTTGTTGATTTCATATGTATTATTTTTTGTTTTTGTGCATTTTTTCTAGGATGTTGTTGACCTTCGGAGAGATAATGATTACGATATATTTGGAAAGAAAGGATTTGATGATGCTATTAGTTAGAATGTATCGAATAGTGGCAGATTCGTGACCCTGTTAAACCCTTTTGGGCATAGCTAGTGTTTCTATGGTTGGGTTGTACATATTTTTTGTGTGGGTGATTTCCCTTCTTTAGTTGGATAACATGGTTTTTTGACTAACACGCGTGTGATGTTACTTGTGTTGTTGGTTTTGTTGTTCACTTATATGGGATAGTTAATTGCTTTTTCACTTACATGGGTTTTTGTTAATGAAACATCCATTTAGTAAGATACATAAAAAACCTTTCATTTAGTAAGAAAACGAAACATGCTGCTGCTTAACAGAACGTAAATTCACTTATATTTTGGCAAAAATAATATGGTACATACACTAAGAAACCTGCTAAGGAATATATAAGAAAAGAAAAACCATTCACTTCTTAAAAAAATAAAGACATCTGCAACTGCTTAACACAGAAAAACTCAAATATAAAGAAACATCCATTCAGTATACAAAAGAAACATGTTGATGCCTAATAGAAACAACATTCAGCAGATATTCACAAAAATAATCAGCTACCTGTACAAAAACATGTTGTGTATGACTTAAAAAAGAAAAGACATTAAAGCCTTAAAGAATTATGAACGTCCACAACTCTAACACAAGAAAACTCTCGAAATAGTATCAAAAGTGTCTCAAACGGTGATAGCATAACATGTATACATTATCATAAATTTTCTAGGCATCTTTCTTCTTCTGTTGTCTTTCCCCTTAATTGGATATTTTGTAGGTAACTCTGCCCAATACAGTATGGTCTTCATGCTCGGCGCTGCGAAGGGGGTTGTCATCTCCTTGCATTTGTTTCTCGGTTGGTTGCAGCATACAGGATGATCGTCCACTGCATTCAGAGCTTGCTCAATGAGTGAAATCTTAGGACCCAGAACTATTTCAAACATTATTTTCTTTCGGAATTCCTTCAGGATGTCTTGAATGGCAGAATCGGTTATTAGCGAGAGTTTTAGAAGCAAAAAAGCGATTAGTTTGAAAGACGTGAGCATTAATTATAATAGGATTTTTAAATTGACTTGGTCCCAATATAATAGATCTTTGGCTTTACTCCAGCACTCCATCAATTTTATGATGTAGACCTTACAATCACAACTACATGTATGAAAAGATTAGGTTTTATCACTAGACTAAGTAGGGATATCAAGTGAATTACAAATAATTTTATTGATAAGTTTTGATGCAACTCACCGGTTTGGTTATTTGGGGATGCTGGTATACGCATAAGGCAGGCCATTCTCCGTCGACTTGTACAAATAAATTTATTGACAAATAAGTTTATTGACACTTTACCGACATCTTCAATAAGTTTTGCCTAAAAAGCAGGTATAGTTGGATCGCTATTGTATGTTACAAGTTTAATGATTGATGATGTCTTCATGGTATGTGGGTCATATATTCTTACCGCATATGCATCTATTTTCAACCGTTCAGCTTCATGCACTTCATAATGTAGACTATCTAGTACCAACAACCTCTTTCGTGCGACCTTAAAGGCATACAGTCACCAATGACCATAACGATAGACGTGGAAAAACAACTGTGATGAAAAACACACGTATCAAAATATACAAAATATGATAGCTCACACAACGAAATAAAGACATCACTTCACATGATCGCGAGAAATTGAACAAATCAGATAGAACTAGTAACTTGCAAGGGTAAGTTTAATTCATGTAATCAAACATCTAAAATAAGAGAAAAGAAACATATAGTTTTTAGTCAACTAGCAGATTGACTTACCCATTGTCTCTTCGAAGTCTCTACCTAGTCAAAATATCTGGTATCTGCATTGAAATGAGGATCCAAATCCACGTAACTAAGAGTTGGTCCCTCCCAAAACGAATCTAAATTCCTCTTGTGTATAACTATTTCCTATTAAAACAACACTGTTGAGTATGCTCGCACGAATTTTAAACACTAAAAGTCCACTATAATATGCATACCAAAATCCCTGAAGAAACGCAGTAGAAGTCACGCTTGAATCGTGCTGATGCCGAGTCGTTAAATGTGTAACACATCCATTGAATGATCAGCATGGTCAATGTTCATTTTATCATTATGTCACCTTTTTAAACCTACCTTCATACAACACCACGATCTGCTTTTTGCCCAATGATGCATTGACAGCCCATTGTTGGACTCGTTGCTCATCGTCCTCGTCGAGCTTTTGACCCTTTAGCAATGGATGCACCGATATAAGAGTGTACTGAGTAGGGATCTTTACCATATGAGTCATTCCGGAGAAGATGCGGGGGCTCAGTGGACTAGGTGTATGGCAAGACAGACTCCTCAGTATCATGGTCTGTAGGGGCTTTGTGTACTAAAGTTGTTTAAGATATGCCTATATTTTTTCGCTCTCCGGGTCTCACATCGACAAGAAATCAGGGTTACTGCATCGAAATCAACCGATGCTAGACCAGGGAAAAATTTGTATTTTTAAGTTAAATAGTTTCTTATTATGGAAAAAAATAGCCACAGAAAACAGAATTTTGTGTCAAGAACTTGCCTGTCAAATTCTCATTCTGGTTGTTGTACTAGTGCTTTTGACGGTGTGCTTAGATTGGGAACTTTGGAGTCAGTTGTTTTCTGAGGTGTTTTTTCTTGATTGAAGTTCTCATCGACGGTCTCCATTCTTGTATGTTCTGGGTCCGTTATGTGTTGAGCCTTTTGTCCTTGTCAACCTTTGGGCTCAGTGAGGCATCTTTCTCTACAGATGGTAATGTAATTGCTTTACGTGCTAGATCTCTATTAACTCTCCTTTTCTCTTGGTAGTGAACAGGCTTTCCTATTTTGGAAACATCGAAAGTGTCATTTAAAGAAAATCCAATTGCTTTGAAAAAGAACATCCAAAAAGGACTTAACTTTAAAGAATTGAATCTATATGCAATCAGAAACATATACTCACTTCTGGGGACATTTTCAATCACTTTGCATGCAGGGACCATTCTTTTATTAGAGGTGGTTTTTCTGTAGATTTACGGGGTTGGATTTTCATTGATTCCTGCTTGCTCTCCTTAGCGGTGGAGATTTTCTGTTTGTAAACATCATATAAATCAGAAAAATAATAATGCAATTAGTTACAAAGGAGGACCAACATTGTAACCAAACGAAACACCCATTTCGTACTATGAATAAAGAAATATTGGTACAATTAGACAACCACGGGCCATGTACCGAATAAATCACCCATAGCAACATGGCATTATACTCTTAACACATTTAGACATAAATATGTGCGTACCCTTGGAGCAACTAAAGCTTTCACTCCGCGCTTCGGTGGTGTTTTTTTGGAAGTTGTTTTTTTTGCAGCTTGACGTGATCAGCCTTTAAGGTCTTCACTTTTTTCCTCTTTCACTATGAGACATCCCTAATTTAAGACATCCAATGAATTAGGTAATTAAAATCTAACTTATAAGTAAGAAATAACATCCCGTTTGTTGCTAAAAGAAACAACCAGTACCAATCCTGCATAAAAATAAATTATTCGCAACAAACTTTCTTGAATGTTAGTTATATTAACATCCATGCATACGATACATATGGAAAAATATGTTAAATACCAGTATTATGTTATTGATGTCGGTGGAGAGTTTCACAATTCAACATAAAGAAACACTCGCATAAGTGAGTATCTTGGAAAGGATATTTATCACCTTCTTTTCTAGTTTTTCAGTAGTCTATGCAGCGATCCATGGTCTGCCTCATGATAGTTATCCAGTGGATTGTGCTCAAGTCACTGAAAGTATAGTACCTGGACAGAAGATTGATACAAATTATGCTCTACAATGTAAATGATATGCTCAATTTACTAATACTAATTCAATGCAGCCTACCAGCATGACGAACATGCAGCGTTTACAGGTTTTGTTTCTTTTAAGCTTATATTTCTCGACTGCCGTGTCCAACCACTTTAGAATATGCAACGGCCAATTGAATGTCCTTGGATCAAAAATATCCAGGACAGGATAAACCTATTTTCTCCATGATGAACCATAAAAAACTCCAGTCAACTCTATTATATGCTTTACTCATATCCAATTTAATATCTATTTTACATTCAAATCTGTACCTCTTAGTTTTGAGGTAGTGCATACATTTATGAGCTACTAGAATATTGTCAGAAACTAATCTACCCTTTAAAAGAACACTCTGGTTTAGACTTATTAATTTATTCATAAACTCCTGAAGTTTATGTACCAAAATTTTGGAAATAATCTTATAAAAGATTGAGGATAAGCTAATAGGTCTGATATGTAATATGTCTCTAACATCCGGGATCTTAGGGATCAAGCAAATTTGTGTATGGTTGAACGCTTTAAGCATTTTACCTTTACCAAAGAAGCTACAAACCGCCTTAAAAATATCACCATCCACAATGTTCCAATAAAACTGAAAAAACTGTACTATGAAGTCATTCTCACCTGGAACACTTTGAGGACAAACACTGAAAGTGGATCTCTTGGTTTTCTCCATAGATATTGGTCTCATTAGCCTCTAGTTCATGAAAGCTATAACTAACTGGAGGACTAAAATCACTGAATATGTCATCAGGTTCTAATAGGTTAGCGGATAAAAATATTTTCTTGAAATAATTTTCAACCACTAGAGCAATATTTTGTGGTTCTAAAGCCATTTCATCATTGTTCTGAACTAGCCCCCAAATTTTATTTTTTTCGGTTTCTAGTTGAAACTTCTGATGAAAGAACTTTGTGTTGCTATCCCTTCTTTCAGCCACTTGTATCTTGATTTTTCCTTCCAAATTTTTTTTTGATAATTCCTCTTCTAATTTTTTTCTTTACCTTTAAACCTTCGACCCACCAGAATAACCCGTTGCCCTCAACTATTCCAACCTAAGATTTAGTTCTTTAATTATCTTTTTAGAGTTGAATTTATTATGCTGCTGCCACTGCACTAGACGGTGCCTACAACACTTTAATTTCTGTACCAAAACATACATAGGTGAGTTATCAACTTCCATACTCTAAACTTCCGCTATCAGTGTCCTTGTATCCTTTATCTCGCATCACTGATTCTGAAATTTATATCTTCTTTTGGTTGACCATTTTGAAGGATCCAAATCAAGTAAGTGAGGAGCGTAATCCAAACTATTCTTTGATAATTTTTTTACCACCGCATCTACATAAGTCTTCTTCCAAGCCATTTCAGCCATAAAACGATCAAGCCTATCCCAAATTAACACCTTTCTAGCCCTTCTATTTGGTCATGTAAACTGTTGTCCTATCATCCCAAGATTAACTAATTGATTATCGTCAATGAAACCATTGAAATTTTCAGTGGAGGCATTGTACCTCATATTCCCTTCCTCCTTTTCTCCATAATTTGTAATTGCATTAAAATCACCCAAGATGATAAAGGTTCCTTCAAATTGCTGAAGTCAAGAATAGAGTTTATTGATTCGAGTTAGCTCATTAGTACTCAAGTAAACTCCAACCAACCCCAACTCACATTTTTATTCTCATCCTTAATTGAAGCAATTATGGAAAAAAGAGTTTTGAAATAGAATGTGTACCTCCACATGATCTTTCCATGCTAGAGCCATTCTTTCTGATATTTCATTCCAGTCTACTAATGTGAAACTTTGATATTCTCATTATCTGACTTTACGTTCCACCATTTGAGACCGGTTTTTAGTTTTACAGAGAAAAATTACCTCGGGGGGAGTGGGATTGGCATATTTTTTTAAGATTGTGGACTGTCAGGGGTCTCTTCGAATCCCAACAATTCTACATTAGGACTCTCATGGTGCATTGGGTGCCACTGAGCGACCGACACCCTCCACCATCTCTTGATCTATATCTCCAGCAACTCCTCCAGTTAATGATTCTGAGACTATCTCCAGTTCATCTTTCGCCTATTTTTTGTTGTCCTGGACAACATCTCCATCCCTTCATGGTTTGATCTAGCCATCTGTTTTAGCCTTTTATATTTGACGGAGTATTCGGCAACAAGAGTAATTGGCATGTGATTTTCAGTTAGGACCCCCCGTGTTAGCATATTTCGTTTGAAAACTACTTGTTCCTCCCAATTGTTTCTGATTGGAGCTTATAACCATAACATCCTCTATTTTCTTTTTGCTCATCATGTCTTTCGTTTCTAATAGGACTCTTGACTCCTTGATCGTACATTTTCTTCTCTTGACACTCAAGTTTAAAAATCCATCTACAAGGCAGTTTGGGAGCGATTTCTTTCTGCCAAAGGGCTAACCTGCTCGAAAGCTCTTTTCTCCCTTTCTCCCTTCATCCTCCTTAGTCTCCACACTTGTATCAATTTGATCAGCTCTAATTCATTCTTCTATCTTATCATTTCTTAACCTATTTTTCTTTATATCCTCCAAAAACACAACACATATTTTGTGGTCATGGCTTATAGTTTCACAGTACATACACATTGTCTATAGCGTTTCATACCGAACTGCCATTCCAATTGGAGACTTGTTAGGACCAGCAACCTTAAGAAAGTCTTTCACAGCTTGATTTCCATCAATAACCACCCTTGCTTTGATGATATGTGTCTCTCTCCCTTTAACATCAAACAATCCCACATCCATCACCTTACTGAGCCCTTTACCAAGCTTTCGAGCAACTTCCAGCATCTTAAAAATTTCAGAAAACCCCCATAATTGGGCCCATATTGGTATCTCATTGATTAGTTGTTCTCCAATGCACACCCTCTCTTTCCAATGCTAAACATAGAGAGCATAGTTCTTGAAAAATCATGGGGAGCTTCTTTGAATTCTCATAACATCCCACTCATTATCGAAGAAGAATTGGAATTGATTTTGATCAATCTCCTTTACTCGAAACTCTATTGGTCTCCCCTAAATTGCTTTAAGTGCTCCATCTATGGTTCCAGTTGAAAAGAATTTATCAGCAAAAAATCTTTCAACCATACTATTAATGCAGTTGTGAATAGCACGTTTTATATCTTTCTCTAACAATTGTATTACATCATTCCTTTTTTCATTATTCAAAGGAACGGAGCCAATTAAATTTCTTCCACTTTCTACCATGATTCAGGAAAGTAATGCCAAATGAAAAGGGCGGATAAGAACCTGCGTTGTATAATGACTCTGAATTAAAAATGAAATTGTAGTATGTGTAGAAAATATTAACCTTGATCACACAGAGAAAAGAGTGGAGAAGAACCTGCATTGTATGATAACTCTGAATTAAAAATAAAATTATAGTATGTGTAGAAAATATTGACCTTGATGATACATAAATTCTGTTAAGTTAAAAATTCTAGCAGAGCATATTGACCTTTGACCATATTTTTTCGTAATTTTTATTGGCTGATTTTTATAATACTTCGGTAATAATTAAAATAATACTAGCAACTTAATAATTAAAGTTATCTTATTTAATGTTCGTATTACATATGTTATAATTATAGTATTATATATTATATTATGTTATTAGGCACTGGATTTCATAGTTCCAGAACGTTTGGACCATTAAATGGTTCCATAATAAAACATGTTTTTTAATTTTTTTAACAATTGCTAAATAATTTTTTTTTAATTTTAATTACAAATTAATCCTATATATTTTATTTAATTATAAAAACTATTTTTATTTTATATTATTATTTTATCATTCATCTATTATGTTTATTAACAATCAAAATAAAAAACAATAACGAATTAGATCTTCCATTGATCGTAGTAAACTTTTTGGCCATTCCAATCGATTAAAAGTTTATATTTGATCCGTGACGTTCGTCAGGGCTATGAAATCATGTTTATTTGAAAATCAATCGATTGGATTATCAAAACAATCGATTGAATTTCAGGTTTTCCATAACTCAATCGATTGGACTACATGTTATCGCAAAATAATCGATTAAAAATTGCAAGGGTTTTCGCAAAAATCAATCAATTGGTCATTTACCCAATCGATTGAACGATGACTAAAATGTTGATTTTTTTAAAATCGATTTCTTATACTACCCAATCGATTGAATACTCCAAAGTAACTTGAGGTCTCACAATTCAATCGATTGGTTGTGTTACCCAATCGATTGAAGTCATCAAAGCAATATAAATTTGTCCAATTCAATCGATTGGTTGTGTTACCCAATCAATTGAATTGTGTACTACGCCATTTTCAATTTTCTTATCGCTTTTATAAATTATTATCTTATTATTCATCTATCTTAACTTTAAAATTCTATCTTCAATTTTTAAGACTTTATTTTGATTTAAATACTCTAATCTTATCTTTTCTTTAACATTAATATTATAAATTGGTGAATAATCTATTACCAATTATTCAATCCCACCATTAGAATCGTGTATCAATCTCTTTATGTATCATGAAAGAGTGGTGTAGGCTTATGACTCGATGCCTGGGTAGTTATAATGTCTCTTAACTTACCTTTTTTTAAAATCATGTATTGGCTGGTAATAAATGTTCTTATTTTTGACAGAGAATTCGTTGCTTGAAATGTTCCTCCTTTTTGAGAAATTCATATGAAACACCCCCAACTGGAAATACCGGTGGTGCAAGGGATATCGACGGTGCAGGAGATATTCAATATTCCCCTGTTTTAACTGCTTTTTATGTCTGCTCAAATATTTTGTATTGAAATCTAATTATCCTTTTCTGCTCTTCATCGTGCAGAATGACAAATTGTCGAGTGATGCTGGTGTCATCTCCAAAGCTGTGAAACAGATGTTCGATATATTGGAGGCTCAGAATGCAGAGCACAACATGAAAGTAATGTTATTAGAGCTTTACAATGAGGAAATAACGGATCGTGTGCCTCCTGAGGAAACTGTAAAATCTGAAGATGATAAGTCTAAAGTCCTATTGCTCTAATGGAGGATTAGAAAGGGGCTTCCATTGTTAATCTAGGAAGAATTGATTAAAAATTTGTAATATATATACTTCATATATGTCTTAACAATATATGAACAAATTATTAAAATGCTTTGATATATATTGCATGGTATTTTTTTTTCTAGTCAAGATTCAATAGAGATGTCAAATATTGAACAAATGAAAAGAACAAAATAGAATGCAAACAAATAAAAAGATATAGAATTTTTTTACATAAATTAATTATATAAAATAAAATATAATTCACAAGACATAAAATTTGTATGGCATTGTTGTTGAAATAATATATGAAAATGATATTACTTCATCATAAAAATATGAGTTTTTTAAACTAAAATATCTCTATAATACATAGAAATAGAGAAAAATTGTAAAAGCTTTCAATCGATTGCGTAACACAACCAATCGATGGAATTGGGCAAATTCATATTGCTTTGAATCTTTCAATCAATTGGGTAACACAACCAATCGATTGAATTGTGAGACCTCTAGTTGTTTTGAAGCATTCAATCGATTGGGTAGTATAAGCAATCGATTGAATTTTAAAAAACCCACATTTTAGTCATCGTTCAGTATCGATTGATTTTTACGAAAACCATGCTGCCTTACAACTTTCAATTGATTGTTTTGTGATAACTTATAGTTCAATCGATTGAGTCATGGGAAACCTAAAATTCAATCGATTGTTTTGATAATCCAATCGATTGATTTTCAAAGAAATACGATTTCACAGCTCTGGACGAACGTCACAGATCAAATATAAACTTTTAATCGATTGGAATGGCAAAAAAAATTATTACGATCAATAGAAGATCTAATTCGTTATTGTTTTTTATTTTAATTGTTAATAAACATAATAGATGAATGATAAAATAATAATTTATAAAATAAAAAATAGTTTTTATAATTAAATAAAAGCGATCGAAAATCTAATTCGTTATTGTTTTTGTTTTTTATTGTTAATAAACATAATAGATAAATGATAAAATAATAATTTATAAAATAAAAAATAATTTTTATAATTAAATAAAATATATGAATTAATTTGTAATTAAAATTAGAAAAAAATTATTTAACAATTATTAAAAAAATCTTAATTTTTTTGTTATGAGATCATTTAATGGTCCAAACGTTCTGACCATCTAATCCTTAGCTATGTTATTATATAGGTAAAATAAATAGATAGATTGATTCTAAAACCCAAATTACTTGATATATACTACAAGTTTGTGCGTCAGTTTCATGTGTACGTATCAAATTTTAATTTTGTTTTTCAAAACCTGCAGCTATTTAATTTTTTATTTTTCTTTTTACAAAACCAGATGTAGTTTGTTAACAAATCTTATCAACTTTAATCTTATCCGGTAGATTCTGTTAATCATTTCTGACTATAAATATATATGACACAGTCGAACAGTCACAGTAGAGTTTCAAATTGGGATAAGATCTTCAAACATTATGGCTTCACTTATTAAAATCACCTATATCTCTTTTCTACTTTCTTTGCTAGCATTGTGTTTTCTATCTAATGCCAATGCTAGTGCTAATCATACATCAACGTTAGTTGTTGATGGATCCAAGGGTTCTGGAAGACAAATTCCAGATACATTCTTTGGAGCATTCTTTGAAGTAATAAATTATATATACTTTATATATAGATATGTCTTAGCTAGAAAATGATAAACTAATTGAATATTATTTTCTTATTCAGGAAATTAATCATGCTGGGGCAGGAGGACTTTGGGCAGAAATGGTTAGAAACAGAGGTTAATACTTGCATTATTTCATTTCATTATTGCTTTAATTTGAATGTTCATTCTATGTATAATCTTATTATTGTTATGTGTTTTAGGGTTTGAAGCCGGAGGTGCAAATGTTCCATCAAATATTTATCCATGGACAATTATTGGAGATGAATCATCCATTCTTGTGTCAACTGATCGCACTTCTTGCTTTGAAAGAAACAAGATTGCACTTCGTATGGAAGTTCTTTGCAATGCCAAGTCATGCCCTAACAATGGTGTTGGAATCTCTAACCCTGGATTCTGGGGCATGGTCAGCCTATATTTAATAATTTTCTTTTTCTTTCCTTAATAGAAAACATATCATTGCGCATACCCGCATTGTTATATTAAATTAAACAAATTTTATGAGAAAATACTAATTATTCAACTAATAATTTGTATAACTATATATAGAACATTGAGGAAGGGAAGAAGTATAGAGTTATCTTCCATGCTAGGGCACTTGGACCACTTGATCTAAAGGTCTCGTTAGTGGGAGATGATGGTGTCAGTGTTGCTTCAACTCAACTCGGGTAATTTTATCTATTTATTTTGTAATATATAATATTTAAGTATAATAATGACGATTTTATCTAATTAATTAATTAATTGGCAGAAGGGATGGAAGTTATGCTTATAAGTGGACGAGAATGGAGACAACATTGGAAGCCAATGCTACAAATCATAATTCAAGCCTTCAAATTACCACAAATCATAGAGGTGTTATATGGCTAGACCAAGTCTCAGCTATGCCCTTAGACACACACAAGGTTTGTAGCGGACACATAACAATGTTTGCTTATTATTAATCATTGTTTAATATTTTATTCTTCAATTCGTACAGGGTCATGGTTTTAGAAAGGACCTGTTTCAGATGGTTGCAAATTTAAAGCCAAAATTTTTCAGATTTCCGGGTATATTTTTAAGTTGGTAAAATTAGCAAAACAGAACAATGGTTAATAATTATTAATTCAATGTAAATTTGAAGTGTTTAATAATTTATTATATAGGTGGTTGCTATGTGGAAGGAGGTTATCTAAGAAATGCATTCCGTTGGAAAGACAGTGTTGGAGCATGGGAGGAGAGAGCTGGTCACTTTAATGATGTTTGGCATTATTGGACTGATGATGGTTTTGGTTTCTTTGAGGGCCTCCAGGTTCCTATTTTTTCTACCTTTCTAATTATTAGTTAGTTACACAAAACATGGATTAATTTTAAAAACTTTTTTTTTTTACCAGTTTGCAGAGGACGTTGGTGCATTGCCAGTATGGGTATTTAACAATGGTATATTCATTCATTTTTTATATAGTTAATTGATACTTGATTTTTTTTTTTATTTCCGTTCATTTAGTATGATTGATTTTTTTTTATCAAAAATATAAAATTAATCGATTATATCATTTGTTAGGTATCGGCCTTCATGACGCCGTGGAT
>NC_029777.3:79677292-79693432 GCF_000817695.3 Arachis duranensis
TGCAAGAGGCTCTCCCGATTCAACTTGGGGTTCTGTTAGAGCTTCAATGGGGCATCCTCAACCCTTTGATTTGAGATTTGTTGCCATTGGAAATGAAGAATGCGGCATGCCAAACTATCTAGGTATGCATCTCTATTTTATTTTATATTTTTTTTCAAAGTTTTTGTATTATATACTTTTATATGACTAATAAAACTTATCATTTTTGTTAATATTTGATTAACTCTAAAAATGTTAGTAATCAACTTGAATTTATCAACGTCAGACTTCAAATCCTACTTTATATTCGCAATAATCTATTTTATGTTAAAAAATAAAAAGTGTTAATTCCTATACTATTCTTTTATAAAAACTATGCGTATATTTTATGTTAAAATCAATGGAATTTTATTTTAATTTTGCATGTGAGAATTAGTTAATAAGTTATGTTAATTAATAATATATATTTCAATATTTGATTTTTATTATTCTTATTCGTAACTTGAGCAGGAAACTACCTGAAGTTCTATGCAGCGATAAAGCGTTCTTATCCAGATATTCAGATTATCACAAACTGTGATGGTTCTGGGCAGAACTTAGACATGCCTGCAGATTTCTATGATTTTCATGTAACAGCTTCATATAAATAATCCCAAGACAATTTTTCATTAAAATTATTTTTATGTTATTTTCCCTAACATATACTGTCTTTTGTTAGATTTACACAAACGCTGAAGATATGTTTTATAAGAATACCAAGTTTGATGCTGCACCACGATCTGGACCAAAGGTTTAATTTTTTTTATTATTTTATTTTTCCATAAATAAAGTATTCATGAATAATTCACTTATAAATCAAATAAAGTTTAAACTCAATTGTGACTATATTATTACTTTTATATATTTATTTTTCATTAGGCTTTTGTAAGTGAATACGCTGTTTGGAAGGATGATGCCCGCGATGGAACACTTTTATCTGCAGTGGCTGAAGCTGCATTCCTTATTGGATTGGAGAGGAACAGGTTGAATTTCACTTTATTTTTTAATTTAGTTCTTAATAATCATCTTATATATAATATTTCCTCCTAATTGGTAATTACTCTTTTAATTTATTCTTGTCTGTCTGTGGCAGTGATCTTGTGCACATGGTTAGCTATGCACCACTTTTTGTCAATAACAACGACAGGATGTAATTTTCTTTAATCTTATGAATCCTTTGTTTTTTTTAATGTTTCATACTTTCATTTGAATATTCTTCATTTTGAATAATAATTTGCGATTGATTTTTTTTTTTATTAATTATAGGTGGACCCCAGATGCAATTGTGTTTAACTCGCATCAACATTATGGAACTCCAAGCTATTGGAATCAACAACTATTTTCCGAATCTAGTGGAGCAACTTGGCTCAATTCAACGCTCCAAACTTCTTCCACTAAACTCGTAGCATCTGCAATTGAGTTTAATAATTCTGAAGATAATAAGACATATATTAGAATAAAGGTATACCATACAAATTATGTTAATAATAAATTTATTATTAAGAATACATGTAAAATTGAAATATATATAATAACGTAAAGAAAAATATTTGTTATTTTGGTATTAATATTGTTGAGTTTTTTATATAGGCTGTGAACTTTGGAGATGACCCCGAGAATCTCAAGATTTCAATAAATGGGTTGACTTCAAATGTTCAAAAATCTGGATCGAAAATGATGGTGCTCACAGCACCTAATGTAATGGAAGAGAATTCTTTCTCTGAGCCAAACAAGGTAGTTTTTCTAATTAAGCTATAATATATACTTCAATTTTATATTTTTCTTATGCTAAAAGATATATTTTTTTAATATGTTTATGATAATTGCAGATTGTACCACAACACACGTTGCTGTTGAATGCAAATAAGGACATGGATGTCACACTTCCTCCTTATTCAGTTACATCTCTTGATCTGTTAAGATAGACAATTGATCGATGTAATGTTAAGGGAAACCTATATATGTTTCTTTTAAATTAAATAAAAAATTGAAGGAAATGTATGTATATTTCTTCGAAATTAAATAAAAAATCCTGTTACTAATAATAAGCCTGGTCATGGCTCCCAAATGAGCGACAAAATAATGATATAATTTTTTTTCAAGAAATTCAACAGAAGAGGAAAGTTAGTTAGAGAGGAGAGGAGGACTGATTGACCGTTTTTGGCGATCAGAACTTCAGAACTCAGAAGTGATTAGGAAGCGCTGGCATACATGTTGAGCTCGATCAAGTTCCTCTTTGGTTAACATTTGTAATTAAACATCCAACTTGTTTAATATGCGTATTAGCGTTTCCGGTGAAAACCACTCATTCTTCCTTGTATATTTAAATTTTTTTATTAAGAAAAATGGTTTTTAAACTAATATACTTGTTTCGGACCCGGTCATCGGGTCCTCGAAAACGGTCGAGTAATAATGATTTGGTTTTCTAGGTCGAGGCCCTCTCTGCTGTTTAAACTGGGCAAGAGATTGCAAATATCTAATTAACATTTAAATTTGAATATCTCTTCTATCTTAGTCAATCAGATAAGATGACAATGCATAAGATAACAACACAAATTATATAAAGGAAATAAGAAGCTCTCTTGAATACGTTACACACTCATAACTCTCATCTATATCTGTAAAAGTTGTAAAAAATTTAGAGAAGGAATTAAATCTATAACCTTCTTTTGCTTTAATGAGATAATTATTTAAATACAAACTTTCAATCTGAATCTGTTTGAACTCAGCAGCGAAAAATTTATAAGACAATTTCTTATTCTGGTTCAGTTGTCTTGTGCAATGCAACCTACATCCAATCTCCATGGTAGAATTTTCACAATAGTTAAAGTATTACATACACCAATTTCAAAGGATTGACACAATTCTTTCCCACTCAAATTCTAACCTAACTTGACTTGGCTATACTAATATCTAACTCTTCACTCTTAGTGTTTATCCAACTAAGAAATGGGTACATCACTGGTACAAGATACAAGACACAATAAACAACCTAAAGAAATCTGAAATACTCTAGACTTTTCAATCAAGTGTATCACTCATCACTCTTTGGTTTTTTCATAAATTCTCTCTTTCATCCTTTTACCACTCAAGAAATTACAGAAATATATACATTGAAAAATGAAATTACAATCTGTAAAACATGAAGGAGATTGATGCTTCAACAGCCTTAGTTGCTATAGGTTGAACTGGATTCACTTCCTTTTGATTGAGTTCCTCATTCTGGCGGAATGCTTCTTTGATTAGAGAGCACTGTCCAAGTTCATGAACTCTTCAAAGAAAACTTCACAGAACAATAACTTCAAACCCTGATTCTCTCTCCTTGTCTTCAAAATTTGAAATCTTTCTTTTGTATCTCTTTCTAAGTTGCTGAGCTGCTCTCCTCAGAGTCGACTCCTTGAGCTGTGTGCTACCAACTTAGCCTTTCACTATCTTCCATTAATCCCTAAATTAGGAATTTTGGAACAGATCTTTTTTGCTTGATAAAATGCCTCAAAATAGCAAAAATAAAAGGTTGATCAATGATAAATCTAGATCTAAATCCTTGAGCTACAACTTTGTCCCCAAGAAAAAATCTTGGCCTTTGATTCACAGTAGTGACTATTAGAAATTACTTTTTCCATTTATCCCAAATTGGAGTAGCAGAGAGTTTGAGAAGAAGGAAAGAAAATAAATTGCATGCAAAAGAAAATAAATCACTTTTAACTTCTGACTTAGCTTAAGATGGTTGAATTTGGGTGATTAGACCTTTGCCTTTTTTATTAAGCTTTCTCTTTTCTTCTTCTTTGATGAAATGACCAAGAGGAACGAAGCTCTATCTCTCTCTTCTGAGTCTGACCGAATGAAAGGTGAACATTGTCTTTAGAGGATCAGCATGGAGGGATTTGCTTGAGAAGCTTGGGCTTAGGTTGGATTTGATTGAATCGGCCCAGCTTATTCTTTTTGCTTAACACCTTTTGGGCTTTTAGTGCTTTGTAACCCACTTTGTTTCTGGTTTGATTTCTTTTCTATTAGACTGCTGTAATATTCTTTCTTTGGCCTGCAATACTAATCAAACTTGATCAAAACTAATTGGGTGATTGACCCAAGAAAATGATGTTTGTCATCATCAAATTAATTTAGTTAAATTCTTAACTCAGCAACCTCTTAGATCCATTCTGACTTGAGCGTCGGAATGTCTTTGCAGGTACCACCCCTTGCAGCTCCAAAAGTCCGATCATGTCACCACCAAGGCCCGCGAGTCTCTGATCATTCCCCCAACCCGTACCAGCAAAGTTTCATACATTAATGCCATCTATGGGACTGGCCAAGCCTTGGCAGAATGACGGGCAAACTTGATGAGCAGTTCTCAAATCACCACCACGAACCAAACCCACTGAATTCCCCACCAACCTATGAAACGCAAAATCATGGTTGCCCCCCACCCACGGGAGGATAACCAGCGTCATCCACGTGCAGCCAACCAATAATCAGCAAACACGATTGGATGAACGCCAATTTGGCGAACTCAAGGCAATTGATGGCTTGGGAGAGTAAGGTACCACATTATCCAAAAGCTACTTCAACGAGTACAGAGTCTGGAAGGCCAGAATACCTCTAAAACACGGTACCAACTAGAACATACCAGCGAAGCGATCTCCCAGACCATGTCGCGGAGAGACTCAACGCATGAGAGATCGCCAAATCAACAACACGGCAGGTGCCGAACAACATCACGACAACGACGAAAGGAGATATCGAGGAGATCCCAAGAGAAGAAGGAGCGAACACATGATAATGGGATCGGAGCTACTCCATTCACCGAGAGAATTTTGAAGGCCAAGCTGCTGAAAGGCTTCGACAAACCGACTGACATGAAGTACGATGACAACAAGGATCCGTAGGAACACCTAACGACCTTCAAATCTAGGATGAACCTAGAAAGAGCGGCCGAAACAGTTTGGTGCTAGACTTTACCGGTAACCCTAGCCAGCCCAGAAATTAAGTGGTTCAATGCCCTCCCAAATGGCTCCATGTCCTGTTTTGACGATTTCTCTAAGAAATTCATGGCACAATTTACCACTAGGGGCGCAAAAACGAAGCACCTGATCAACCTACTTGATTGACGAGCTAACAGACTCTATGGCCAGTCTATGCATGACCAATGGGCTCATGAATAAATATTTTCAGAGACACTTCACGACCAAACTGGTCTAAACTATGCAAAAAATCTAGAACGTCGCGAGGGAGTACATAAAAGACGAAGAGGTAAGCCAAGTCGTGGTAGCCAATAAGCGGCACCATGGTAACCCGGCCCCTCGACATAACCTGCCATCCAAAGAAACCCCAAAGGAGCATTTCAAAATTGCCTCCCCTAACTGGCCTTCCAGGGTGGGAAAGTTCACAAACTACACCCTCTACCGACCCCTATCACAGAGATCTATCATCAAATAGCAGAGAATGGCATTCTCTCAAAGGCCAGACAATTAAAAGAACGAACAGGCGACAGCAAAAGCCTGTACTGCGACTACCATAGAGGATATGTACACAAGACTCAAGACTGCTTCGACCTCAAAGACACCATAGAACGAGCCATCCGAGATGACAAACTCTCCGAGTTGGCTAAAATTATTCGAGAGCCCAAAAAGGTCGAAAGGGAGAGGTCACCAGAGCGAGAAGGACAAAATCCCAGAATGGTGAGACCGGTGCACCACGAAAGCCCAAAACCGAGCCAACGATAATAGTAAATGTTATTTTCGAGAAAGATGCGTCAGAAAAATCCAAATCTGCATTGAAAAAGAATCTCCGAGTGCTAACCGTAATAAACAAAAGAAGAACCCCCTCCCTTCCGATCACGATAATGTTCTCCCCCGATGATTGACAAAATGACACTTCGGCAGAAGACATCCCCTTCGTCATCTCGGTTCGGGTTAGAACCGGGTTAGTGAAACGCATACTGGACTCGAAAACAATTCCAACATCCTCTTCAGAGGAGCATTCGACAAGCTAAGAATCCGAAACAAAAACTTACACAGTCACCATAACGGAGTAACCGGACTCAGAGATAACTTTTTCGAACCGGACAATTCTATAGTGCTACCGATTTGACCTGGACCCAGCCCGAAAAAATGACTTGGTCTATTTTTGAGACCCTTATCCGTCCCTAGACTTGGTGAAATCACACCAAATTAGCCCCTAAAATTTTCAGGACCGAGTCAAGTCTTCGGGTCAGGCCAGGCCATGTGCACCCCTAATCAGTTCAGAGATTCAGTAGCACATGACAGGTTTTGGGGTGTAGAGTGACACTATTTTGGTGTACAGATGAACATTTTCAGGTGTTCTGCATGCTCTTATTTTGACATTTTCTTTTTTTCTTTTTATATTTTGAGATGTTGCTGTTTGTGTTAAAAATTAGTGTCTTGAAATATTTGAAGGGATTTGTTTGTTTTAAATTTACAATATGTATACAATTCAATACCTTACGAGGGTAATAATTCAAATCTTGGTTAGATTTTAAAGAGAAATATGTAAGCACGCAATAAGGTGTATTCCTGGTATTTTTGGTGTATTATAAAAGGAATTCGGTATATTAGTATATTTGATCTTGTTTTTCTTGATTTTTTTGAACCTGTAATTAACAACTTTTGAATACAGCACAGACAGTTTCATAGAAGTTTATTTATGCAAACAAAATTTATAATAAGATTGGATTAAATATTTACAAACTATACAAAAAAGTATGTGTTCAAACTAATGACAAACTACACAACATTCAAACACAGTAAAACTAATCACTGTCAATATCATCTGAACCTAATTGACAATATAGACTCAACAATACAGCAGATGGCTTGGACAATCTGACTGCTTCGCTTTCTCGAATACCTCTATCTCTTTCTTGATTCATCTCAACAAACAAAATCCGTGAAGCGTATTCAACTTTGAAATGGTCCACCTCTGCCTACAGTTTAAAGAAATTTCGTTTTACTAGACTCCATTAATTTAGTAAAGTAATATAGAGTTATATATTTTTAAACATAATTACCCGCGTCCAATTTTCCCGGTCATATTTGTCATTTTTAATGTTTTTTGGTTCGATTATCTCGAGCCATATCATTATATAAACCACACAATCGAAGCTAAAAACAAAATTAAATTAGCAAAATAAAATAGGACAGTAAGAGAAAAGATAAAATTTCTCAGAGAGAAAGATTTATTCCTCGTTTTTTGGCCCGCAATGTTGACATATGGCGATTCAATTTGATCATCCTTTTTAACGAGAGGTTACCCCCTGGAAAATAATCTCATTCTAGAAATCGCATAGCCTTAAAAACAAGAAAAAAGAAAAATATAAGAAAGAGTACATTTAAAACCTGATTACACCCAAATGATCCAATAATATACCTTATTTTAAACAGCACTACACCCAATTCCTATATTGTTAATGACAGACAGAAACCAAGAAATTTATAGAGAAAACAAAATCAACTTACAACAAATCTATTAAGTGTCATTCTTTCTTTCGAAGGACAAGCCTTGTGATACGGGTCAATGACATGAAATCTCCTCTTTTCAACATCCGCCATCCATATCCACAAATGTTTTCCATAGCAAACCAGGGCAAATATCTTAAGTTTGGCCAGACGAAACAATATTTTAGTTTAATTGTGATAAGAAGTTTTAGAAACTAAAACTTACATATGGATAGGATGCCAACTTTTTCATGTCCAAATAAGGGATGAACATTTTGTAGTACTGAATGTCGAAGGGTTTTTTTTGTTTTTAAATGTAAGAACTTGCCGCCGCCATGATTCCCTAAAGTCATATTCTGCAGAATTTGTATAATATCGAAAGAAATAATTACTACACACAATACATTACATAAATATGCCAAAATCTGAGCTTAATACACCTTACCACAATATCAGGGGGCATGCTATAAACATTTTCTTCAAATTTTTTCATTCTTGTTTTGTTGAGAATTAGACACATTGCAGTCACAATCTAGAAAAACAAAACACCCAAATGAATTACATTAACATTGCAGTCACAACTCATAATAAAATCATTAATCTTATTTTAAGATGACCTCAGCTTCAATATGTGTACCAGCTTTTAAAGACGCAAAGTGGATTTTTGACATCTCCATCGGCTGTTGAGCATTGAGAATGCACATTGTCTCCCACTCATTAGTGCTTCTATCTTTATAGGTCTTTATATTTGTGGCCCAGAGGAAATACTTTTCTTTGAGGTTGTCCGACACCTCACTCCTCTTAGGATTGGAGTTTCAAACTTTTCAAACTTTTGGAGCGGAGGACTTCTATCCTCTACAAAATTTAAGGCTGCTGCAACCCAGGTGTTTGCAACTTGCTCCAACAGCTCCTTTAAATCTTCAATCAAAATTGGACTCTCTTGACTCATTCCCTTTTCAGACGCCAATTTCCCCTTGGTACACAAAATTGTGATACACAACTCCGTGCAGCTGACCAGCAAGTGCACTGGGTCATCCAAGTAATACCTTACGTGAGTAAGGGTCGATCCTACGGAGATTGTCGGCTTGAAGCAAGCTATGGTCATCTTGTAAATCTCAGTCAGGCGGATTCAAATGGTTATGAGGTTTTGATAATTAAAAGGGAAATAAAACATAAAATAGGATAGAGATACTTATGCAATTCATTGGTAGGAATTTTAGATAAGCGTATGGAGATGCTTTGTTCCCTTTGAGCCTCTGCTTTCCTATTGCCTTCATCCAATCATTCATACTTCTTTCCATGGCAAGCTGTATGTAGGTGGATCACCGTTGTCAGTGGCTACCATCTATCCTCTCAGTGAAAATGGTCCTATACGGTTTCCCGCATAGCTAATCATTTGTCGGTTCTCGATCATGTCAGAATAAGATCTATTGATCCTTTTGCACACTGTCACTGCGCCCAACACTCACGAGTTTGAAGCTCGTCACAGTCATCCCATCCCAGATCCTACTCGGAATACCACAGACAAGGTTTAGACTTTTCGGATCTCAAGAATGCTGCCAATTGATTCTAGCTTATACCACGAAGACTCTGATCGCACGAAATGGAAGCTTTCTTGTCAGGAGAGGCAACCATGCATCGTGAACCAGTAGGCTAAGAGATATGCATTCAAGCTTGTTTTCAAGTAGAACGAAAGTGGTTGTCAGGCACGCGTTCATAGGTGAGAATGGTGATGAGTGTCACTTGATCATCACATTCCTCAAGTTGAGATGCGAATGGATATCTTAGAACAAGAATAAGCTTGAATTGAATAGAAAACAGTAGTAATTGCATTAATTCATGACGAACAGCAGAGCTCTACACCTTAATCTATGATGTGTAGAAACTCCACCATTGAAAATACATAAGAACAAGCTCCACACCTCCCTAATAGCATGAAACAAACGAAAAAGGGTTCAAAGACCTGATCTCGAGATCAAAGATGACCAAAAGATGAAAATACAATAGTAAAAGATTGTATTTATAGAGAACTAGTAACCTAGGGTTTACAGAAATAAGTAAATGATGCAGAAATCCACTTCCGGAGCCCACTTGGTGTGTGCTTGGGCTGAGCATTGAAGCTTTCACGTGCATAGGCTTTTCTTGGAGTTAAACGCCAGCTTTGGTGCCAGTTTGGGCGTTTTACGCCATAACTTTTATGCTGACTTGGAACGCTAGTTTGGGCCATCAAATCTCGGGCAAAGTATGGACTATTATACATTGTTGAAAAGCCCAAGATGTCTAATTTCCAACGCAATTAAGAGTACACCAATTGAGCTTCTGTAGCTCCAGAAAATTCATTTTGAGTGTAGGGAGGTCAGAATCTAACAGCATCTGCAGTCCTTTTTCAGCCTCTAAATCAGATTTTTGCTCAGGTCCCTCAATTTCAGCCAGAAAATACCTGAAATCACAGAAAAATACACAAACTCGTAGTAAAGTCCAAAAATGTGATTTTTTCATAAAAACTAATAAAAATATACTAAAAACTAACTAAATTATACTAAAAATTACCTAAAAATAATACGAAAAAGTGTATAAATTATCCGCTCATCACCCCTCCTGATTCAGTGTCTCTTCTTAACTCAAATCAGTAAAGTCAAGGCTGAATGATGGCACAAAAAATTCTTTCGGTATAAAGGATGTTGTCCTGGCCATCATCATCAATTAGCAGCGGCTTGAGGGGTGGTGACTACATGTTGACATATGAAATACTATAAGAATAAGAATAGACGAATGAAATCGAAAGATAGTTATATTATGTATAACTTACATTTTAGAAGGAGCTGCTGGCTTTGTGGGTGTGCCATTAGCAGGTTGAGGGAGTTGTGGAGAGCTGCATGGTTAAAGAAAAGGTTTTAAATTAGAAAAAAAAATAATTCTACCTCAATTCACAAAAGATATACCAAAATAAGAACCAAATACACCTCTATATAAAAGACATGTAACCAAATATTATTCTCTACCCCTTAATTGTTTCTTCTCTAATTTTTTCGCTCGGAGACTTTGGATGGGTTGGTTCACTTTGCAGAGGGCTTGATGCTCTCATCTCTGACAGAGGTAGACATACATGAAGCGGAACTCTAACTAAGACAACAATAAAAAGTTAATAAACTATCTTAAAATATAAGATTAGAATGTTGAAATTTAGTTGAAAAACTCACATCTCGAGCGATTCAGATTGCGAATGTGTCGCTTTTCGAACAACGATAATTTTTTGTTGATCTGTCTGTGTTTGAAACACAGGATCATTTTCACTATTCAAGTTCACCTCTGGCATTCTAAGGACAAAATAAACATCATTCAGTGAAAGTAGACTATTTAATTACATCAGGATCTATGAAATTTTATCAAATAAAGGATATTACGTTCCGGATGAATCATAGTAAGCTTTCGTCGAGGGAAGCCCATCTTCCGGTATGTCTGCCCTTTTTTCTTGCATCTTGGGAAAGCAAAAACAATCATCAGCAACAAAAACACCTTAAAAATCGGCAATATATATCCAAATTCAACCTAACCCTCTTTTCATTTGTTTTTTTTTATTTTCTAAAAAATTGTTGTATTTCTTCAGTTCTAACAGTACATGCAAAAGAATAAGTTAACAAATAAATTTTTGATGAAAAATAGTAAGATAGTTTTACAATGTATCTTACACATCATCGGATTTAGTTTGAGATGATGAATCCTCAACAACATGCTTTCTTTTTTTGGATTGTGTCCTGGAAATCAAAGAAGTATCAATCACACAAACACAATAAATTGATGATAAAATATCCCCAAAAAAATGCATATTTTTTTAGTGGAGTCCGAACTTTTTTCTTCGATTTTTGTTTTATTATTGGCTCTAATTCTTCACTTCTGACAATAAATGAGAAACACTCTCTTAATACATAAAATTTTGATATAAACAGTAAACATAGCAATGCAATCACAATTTCAAAATCTTACTCATAATCAGATCCACTTTTGCTTTCCGAAAAGGAATCCTCTACGATCTGCTACCTCTTTTTGAATACTATTCTGGAAAGCAAACAGTTAATAGCAAAAAACACCGTAAAAATGACAAAAATACACCCAAAAATTTTAGATTTGATCCTCTGAAGTAGTAACTCCCTATTCCAATGCCTCACTCAGGGCAGTCCAGGGATTGCATCTGCATTTTTGTTTTTGTGTTTTGTTTCAAGAAAGTATACAATCATCAAGGCATAGAGACAACCATCAATGGATTTTTTCTTTTTTGAGTGGTGATCACTTCTGCCCTTGATGATGAATTCATGGACATGGCCACCCCAGTTCCATTACCTTATGTTGTTCAGACGAAAAATTGGAGGCATGTGGACTGGAAAAACTTTGCTTATCGTTGTCGGCAACAAGAATGCCATTTGAATATAGAGGATGAAAACCCTCTTAAAAATAAGGCGATCTTCATTAGTGTCCAACACCAATATCCATCATCTCATCCGTTAGATTCTTCAATGTTTTTCCTTGGAACCTTCTAAAACTTTCTTTTTCCTCCTCAGATAACTCTTTAAAATTAATTTTTTCTAGAAACAGGTTCCCTACAGAAGCAGCAAAACAAGATAACTAATTACACTCTAATTCACTTAAAATACACTGAAATACTAGGCATATACAACTCAAATTTTTTTATTACATTCGATAATATGAGTTCAGAATAATATATTACAAAGAATAGATTACAAAGAATGCAAGTATAAAGGTTTTGTGCAATCAGTTACCAGATTTATTCAAGCCAAGTACAACTTTTATATTTTCAGGATTGATGATCAATTCACTGTATTGGGTGTCCAATTTGTTTGTTCCCACATTGAAGCTATATGCCAACTGTTTCAAGAGTTTATGTAGCAGATTCATTGGTGAGATGTGCATCAAAACATCAAATCCTAATTTCTGGACGATGACTTTCTTTTCTTCGCTTATGTGTTAAAACTTTTTATTCAATAGTCTTGTTGAGCATCTCAAATCTTTGGTTTATTGTATTTAAGGAACGAGAATCATTTAAATAAGCTATATTTATACAAAGAAAAATTAAATTGGTCTAAGATATATGTGTGCTTACATTGTATTTTTTTCCACCAGGGTTCTTGCTTGTCATTTTTACTGTTAGGAATAAATTAAAATATTGTTAATAGATAAAAAATATCAACAGTTACACTCGAATTCGATTGATATACACCCAAATACCAGTCAGATATACCCAAATACCAACCACATACACCTAAATACCAGTCACCTACACTTTTATTATTTTTTGGATTACATGACATTATATGAGTTCAAAATGATATTCAGGTTAACCAAACATGCATAAAATGACACCAGAAGCACAAGACAATATTCTGTTTCTAGTTACACTAGGTATAGAATAACAACACCAATTACAGTTGAATTCGATTGATATATACCCAAATACCAGTTACATACACTTCTATTATTTTTTGCATTACATGACATTATATGAGCTCAAAATGATATTCAAGTCAACCAAATATGCATAAAATGACACCAGAAGCACAAGATAATACTTTGTTTCTAGTTACACCAGGTATAGGACAACAGCACCAGTTACACTCGAATTTGATTGATATACACCCAATACAAATACTAGTCACATACACCCAAATACCAGCCACATACATTCAAATACCTGTCACATACACCTCTATTATTTTTTAGATTACATGATATTATATGAGTTCAAAATGATATTCAAGTCAACCAAACATGCATAAAATGACACCAGAAGCACAGGTACAAATTCAAAAATAACAACGCCAGTTACAGTCGAATTTACTTGATATGCAGCGAAAGTTTCTATTTATATAAATTCAGTTCCAAACATACAAACATGCACAAAAATGCATTAAAATGTACATTAAATAGATCGTGAAACAGTTATCACCTATTGAATAGTTTGACGAGAACAATAATATCTATTTTTAACCAAGAACACATAATGAATCTACTTAATAAACAAAAATACGATAGTATAGTGTTTCACATTCGAACTGAGAAACATAAAACTGAAAAATCTCAAAGATTAGTGAAATAGTACCTTGAATAATATTTCTTCTTTTGTTTCAGTGTTTTTTTATGGAGATTTTGAAGTTTTCTTGTTGATTTCCTTAAATGTTGGCGATGATTTTGAGTTTCTTCAGAGTTTTCGAACGTGGTTTGAATCTTGATGATTGTAGTTTTGATCAAGGAAAAAGAAGAAGCGTCTTTCATAATGGTGACTTCGTGAATAAACGCGTTAGAAAACTATTGAGTAGCATGCGTGTTTACACGCTCGTATGGGTGAGGCTCGTTTTTGTTAAACTTGACCCAATTTATATGACTTATAAATAAAAAGAATTTATATATGTAGCAGGTCTCCTACTTTATATATGTGAAAATATAAAAATAACTATAATTATACATAATTTTAGGAATGGTAAGCAGAATAATAATTTTAATTTGTATTTGATAAAAGCCAAAATATTAATTTTCAATATATATCAATTATATAGTTTAAGCCAATGGTATCTCCCAACTCGACATGTCAAGAACTAATTCGTCGGGAATCTGAACTCTATTTAATGGTCTGTCACTGGCCAATAGGTTGCTGCATGCACAAGATGGAATTTGAACCCCCGACACTTGCTTAAGCGGACGAGTGAGCAGACCACTCAACCAACCCAAGTTGGTTAATTATCCTCTTCAATTTTAACTTCAATGTGTAATGACTCTTACAGTCTTACTCAAAGGTTTAATGTCAAGGTCCATGACCACATGAACATCGCACTATTACACAAACATCTCAACCTCCAACACATGCAAACAAGAGCATACATATATCAATACCAAATATATCATTGATTCAGGAGTTGATGGACATGTATGTGTAAAATGAATTTAGTACATAAAATTATTTCACAAATAATTACTAAATTAATACCATCACAATGCAAATTTTGTAGAAACTGGTAAATTTTGTAACTGAGGTACTAAATGCTGTTTCCTGTTAATTCTTCTTTTCTCAAAAAATAAATTGCTGTTGGTTTTCTTTATTTTATCTTTTTACTCTGTAAACAAAATAAAAGATTTGAATCCATAGTGAACACGTACAGCCAGCAAGTATTTATAAATGATGTGTCGTACATCTTTATAGCACAAATAATATTCTGAGTCGACTGTAAATCTGTAATCTGTAAGGCCAATATATGTAAGTTTAACTGATATAATTAACATGTTGAAAAAGAGGATGGGTATAGTTAGAAGCATAGTCTTCTCTTACAGGCCTGAAAAGGCAATGTGTAAAAGCAACCTAATTCTCTAACAACCTCTTCAATCAAATCCTTGCAGATATGATCTTGCAAAGCCAAACCTATTCTTCCAAGCTCTCGCTTTTCTCCCCAAGCAATGTCCCTACACACTTCCTCCACACTTTTTATCATGGCTTTGCTACTCCACATAACTGAATGATGATCTTCATCTTCGATAACTTTTTTATGTACCAACTCACTTGTCATTCTTTCATAGATGTATGTGCTGCTGATTTCTTCCTCTCCAGGCTTCTTCAGTAACTGCTGTTGCTTCTGTTGCAGCTGTATTCGCCCTGCGCATAAACATGTGCCAATTACACCACATTTGGAACATCAATTTATAATAGCTATAGATATGTCACAGTAATGAATATTAAATAATTTTTACTCCAATGTTTATTTAAGAATTATACACTCTTTTGTATATTGAATTAATATATTTTGAATACAAATAAAACATTTTTTTTCTTTCTCTTAGTGTTTCTTTGGGCAGGAAGTCTACCATTTTGTTTGTGACAACCATGGTCATTCTTGACCATTGATGTTATTATATTCATAGTAATTAAGATGATTAAATTTGAAGATTGTTTTCTACTGTAATTATGTGCAATTATTCATGATTAAAACGCAACCATAAATGAAGTATCTATCCTTATAATAACAACAAGAGAAGGAGTCAAGGATATCCCTATTCCTTATGACCGAGGATATGTCTAGACCCAATTAATGAACATTTTGACGGAGTCATGCAATGGAGATGACCACAATGATATAACAATAACTCATGTTCCCTCTAACACACTCTGAGCAAAGACAATGTCATCTTCAAAGGCACCGCACGAATGAATGCAAATGGCTGTTTCATGCACAGGCATGAAAAGCACAAGGGCACTTTGGTTGTTGGGGGAAGAGGGCTGTGGCCTGGGTGTGGGGTAGAAAAATTAACCGATCCCTGAAAAGGTGGGTTGCTGCATGGGGCAGAAGTGGCAGGTAAAACTTCATCAAAGGTTTGTGTGCCCTCTCTTTTCTTTCTTTAAGTTTCTCTCTCTCTCTCTCCCCCTTTTTCTTTTGAGCATCTTTTGACTGACTCATGAGACATATTTGATTTCTCACGGTACAAAATTGTGGTCCATGATCCATATGCCAAAAGTTCCATGTAATTTATTTTTCCTATCAGAATAAAACGGACATTTGGACTTCTCTTTAATTTTGGTTTCTACCGAGAAACTATAATAATTGTTGGGAGGGGAATATGGGAACTTTTTTTTTCTCTATGTCAAGATGTACCATCAGTAGCCGAATACATTCAA
>NC_029777.3:79693502-79714194 GCF_000817695.3 Arachis duranensis
AAGATATTAAAAGAGGAATCATTCATTGTTTTCATCATAACAGATACAGTGGTAGCTGTAAATCACTTTGTGTTGAATTGGGTGTGAGGGGAGAAGAAATCAATTTGTCTCCCACTATGATGGACATGATGGTTACTTTACTAGTTACTACACCTTCTTAGACTTGGGAATCCTAAAGCTCATTGATAGAGATAGCGGTGCTTTTGGATCAAATATCATCATCGTATGCATGCATGTGTCTCCTCTTCTTTGGCCTTAAAATATATACAGATGCATAGAACTTTACTTTGATATGCTAACTATATATGCATCTTTCTAGCTTAGAGATTCTAAACATTAGTTCTACTATTTCATTAGAGTCACAAATAAGTAACTTTCTTAAAACTTGAGGTTTTGTATTGTGGTGAAAAAGGACGAACCTACGGATTAAGCCTATATATATCGAGATAAGTTTACTTACTTTCCCTTTGCCTTTGAGAAATATAGTAATAATCCAAAAGATTATTAAAATAAAGGAAGAAAAATTTTAATGTGAATATTATAAGGTAGCTGAAAAGTATCTATAATTTTTTATATGTTTTTAATTTTGATATTAAAAATAATAAATAAGAAGTGACAGAAGATAAAAGATCTTTCTTATATACTATAAAAAAATAATAAAAAACTAAAAGGTATAAAACTAAAAAAATAGAGTTAAAAAAGATACGACTACTTTTAGTAATTAATGAAAATCAATTCTATAATATTTATTATTTAATGTTTAACTTTTACTTAATTTATTTTTTATAATAAATTTTAAATATTTAAAAATAATTTATTTTTATATTTTTAAATTAAATATTAATTTTTAACTTTTTTTTAATAAATTAAACCCCACCTTTTAAATATTATATCAATCACCATAATGAAATAAGAAAGGAAATTAATCGATGTTGCCACATTCTTTTTCTCCACTTTAGTCATTTCGTACCTAATTAAGGGCCACAGAAGATAGACTACTTTTGAAAGTTACTCTAATGTTTACTAAAGTGCAGAGACCAAGAAAAAGAGAGAGATTCAAGATGCGTCCATATATCTATATTACAAAAGGAAAGACAAAAACCTAATTTTTATTCCCCTCAAGATAATTCATCTAATAAAAATCTTGCTCTGGAACTCTAGTAAAGAATATTCTGCCCATAAACAAAGTCACGTATATTAATATGTGAAATTAATTTGAATTAGTTTGCATTCAAAGCCATAAAATGGGCTAGAATAATATTAAGCAAAGAACACTCATATATCATCATGCATGTGACACTTCCATGCAGCATATGTTAAATTGTTAATATATTCATTCAAATTAAAGTGGAGATAATTAAGCATCCTCTCTATGACTATAAGCTGCGGCGCCCCGGGGGGAATAACGAACATGTTAAGGAAACCTAAACAATAATGGACTTTCAGACGTTATCAGAATTTGTAAACCATTAATATTGCTATTATACGCGGATTCACCACCGAGATTAAAATAACAAAATTCAAGATAACCGAGAGAAATATACCCCAGAGGTAAAATAAATAAATAAATAAAATTATAAGTAAAAATAATGAGAATTAAAATGCAAAGGTTGATGATTGATACAGACTGCAGAGAAGAGTAAGGGAGGGACTTACCGAATGAATGTCTTCCCGAATGGCAACTCGGACTGAGTGGAGAACGAGTGAACTCGTCGAGTACGGACACTGGACTCGGCTGCTGCTGCTCGCCGTTAACCACCGTACACTTCACCTCCGAAACCGTTTTGATCTTACCATCGAACTCGCCGGCGGTTTTAGATTCCTCCGGCTCAGCCGATGGCAGCGGATCCGTCAACTGAACCGCCTCGATAATCTTCTTCAGCGCCTTCAAGTCCTCATCACACCGTTGTAGCGCTCCGAGAAGCTGCCGCCTCTTCTCCGCCACCGATTCCGACGGCGCAGCTTCCGATGCTTCCTCCAGTCCCATCAACCTCGCCACCAAAGCCGGCGAGCGACTCTCCGCCGTCGGCGATTGAGGCTTTGTCGCACGAGACCGGCGAATCTCCGCGGGTAACGTCGGGCTTCTCGGCACCTCGCACGGCGATATCGATTTTCGGCCGGCGGCAACTTCGGAAGTCTTCTCCTCTTTTGATATTTCTACGGCGGCGATAGAGGAAACGGCGGAAGAAGAATTATTCTTAGGATTCTTCTTGTTTCCTGATAACGAGGTGAAATTAAAAAAGAAAAAGAAACGATTAGTGATGTGAACGATAAAAAATTTAGCGAAGAATGAAAAGGATTTTGGTGTTTTACAGGAGAATGTGAAACGGACCGAAGGTGAGGAAGCGGCGTTGGCGGCGGCTGTTGGAGCGGGAGATGAGGTGGAGAATGCCAGACATGCAGCCGATGGTCTTGGCGTGGATTTTTTCCGGCGCGTTTTCTCGCCGGGATGACGACGGTGACACTGCGCTGGTTTGCCTCTTCATCACTGTCTCTCTACTCGTTTTTCTCTCTGTGAGGGTTGTTTCATTCACAACACTACTGTCTGTTGGGGATGGAGGTTGTGTAAAGGGTTAACGGTTATCGCAAGAACAATGCAAGTTAAAGCAAACTGCACGTGCAGAGTTATTATTGTTGCTACTCGTCAAAAGAAAAATTAAAAAATAATAATAATGAAGATGCTCTTTGGTTAGTTTCTTTTTAGATGTGAAATTGATTGAGGATAATTCACCTTTAAATAAATGAGTGGGATCCACAACTATATCTTACGGGAAGTACTGTTAATTAAAGATGTATTTTTTTTTTCAGAGAAAAAAAAGTACTCAATCTTAATTCTTATAGCAATTAGATTCAATATAATTAACTTTTAAAATCATTATTGTTATGGTTGCATTGGCCTTTGAAAGACAAAAAATGATATCATACCTTGAATTTACAAAAATAGGAAGCTTCTAAAATGATAAAAGTTGTGAAAGAATATTTTGTGTCAAATTCCAATTACGTTTCACTTTTTTTTTAATTTTATTATTGAGACATAGTAAATTTTGTGTTATTTTAACACTAAAATTGATTAAAAACTTGTTTGAAACTCACTTATATACTTTTTTTTTCTTTTGGTGTCAACTCACTTATATACTTGATACTACTTTTCTAAAATAAAAGAATATTTATTATTATTAATTGGCATAAAAATAATATAAAAAAGGAGCTAGCTAGCAGTGAATTGAATAACAAAAATATTTCATTCTTTCTTTTCCTTGTCAATCTCTTTTTTAAATTTTTTGAGACATTTCGGAATTATGGTACTTAATTTTTTATTTATTTCTTTAACTTCGTGTATTTTTGGTTTTGAGATCGATTTGTTCATATTTCATTGTTGTTTTGTGGAGTACCATATATATGCAGTGAAATAGTAAATGATTGTGAGAAGGTAGCGAAGTTTAATTTGCTCCACTTACACCACGGGATCCTGGTGAATGACACGCCGATAAAGGAAAAGGTAGCAACTGTGAAGGACTCGTTAAAAGGTTAAAGAAAGAAAATAATGGTCATTGATGATCGATGAATGCTTTAATTTGGCATCCAACTAAGCATGAAACTCATTATGAAATGAAATGAAATGAATTCAACCCATCCCTATGCCAGTCTTGTTAGCATATTATGCTGCTCTTGATAGTAAATCTGAATTGGTTTGATATTTAATAATTAGGAGTGAAATTTATTTTTGTTTAAAGATTTCAGTTTTTAATTGTGCATTAAAATTTTTTGTTGGACTAGTGAAAAAAATAAATATGATAAAATCAGAAAGATAAAAGTTATAAAGTTTAGAATGAAAAAGATGTAAGAGAAACAAAATAAATAATTAAATTTAAAGAAAGTAATAAATTGTCTTTAATATGATTAAAAGACTTTAAAATATGAATACATTAAAATTAAAGAAAGAAAATAGACTTTATAGAAAAAATAAATTACTGAAAAAAAATTTACAAAAGAAATTAAAATGAAAGTGAAAGACTACCAAAAGAATCCCACAGAAAAAAGAATTTTGAATAAAATCAGAAATTTTCTGAAAATGTGATATTGTAAGAGCTTTTTTTGAAAATGAATTTCAACCCCTATTCCTTTCAACCTATGTTTATTTATAGCCATTTTCAACCAATCAAAATTTCTTCACGTGCTGTGATAACTGTCTTCAATTGCCTCAATTATTGGCCTCCCCATTGTTTTGATCATCAATTCTCATTTTCGATATGCATCTGCAATCTACTTAATTTGTTATTCGATGATTTCTCTTCCATCACCTTGAACACCTTCTCGACATAACCCAGAGAAATGTCTTTAATTTGTTCATTATGAAATTTAAATTATTTTTAGCCAACAAATTATCCCCTTAAATCGATGATTCCTTTTTTTTTTAAACAAAGAATATGTCGATTCAATAAAACTTTCCTTCTTTTTTTATTAAAATTTTAAGAACAACATTTAAACCCAAAACGTTTGAGATTCCCAACTCACACCAAATTTTAAAAACCGCTTTACTTCGTCGTATCTATTAAATATGCATCCCATTATGCACACTTCCCCATTAATTTTAGACGTTTAACTTCTCTCCAGTTAAATCATTTCAATATCTTTTATAAATACTTTACCTTACTAAATTATTGAACTTTTCTAAAACTTTTTTACTACGTATTTTTCTTTTCTCAATTGTGATATCATTTCACTTTTTCTAAACTGTCTCTATAAGAAAGAATCTCCTCTTCTACAAATCTCTCACCATTCATAAGATTCAGCTTTATCAATTCTTCTTCCTTAAGGTATTTTCATTCATTCATCAAATACATTTATGTTATCATTTAGGTATATCCATATTTAAAAAAATATTTTCATGTCACTCATATTATTATTCTGAATTTTTCAAAACTTCTATGGCAACCAGCAACAACCATTCTACTTCCATGAAAGAAAAGGAAACAGTAGAAGAAAATTTATGCATGAATCTCCAAATCATAGCTCAAGACCATGATACCATTATTGAAGATCTTGTTGATCCCGCCAATGTGTAAAAAATTCTCTTTCCATTCGCAGTTGATAACCAAATACATTATTTTTTTTAGCCCTCTACTTTCTCCTTCTGAAATTTATCAAGTTCTTTCCTTTTTTCTTTCTCTCTCTGACCAAGAATTATTGATAAAGAATGACATGTATATGGCTCTTTTCGATGACCATACCAAATGGTTTTGAAATAACCCTAAGCCTTGTTCTAAAAGTGTCAACTATATAGCCTTGTTTAAAAGAGTCGAATGAGAAAAGAAAGATTTCTGGGCTTGGCATGGTATATACGACCTACTTCGATTATCTCAGTACCAACTCACCATTTGCCATTGGATGACCAGAGCCGCCTTATATTTTTGGAGTCGATCGATTAAGAATCTACATCTACCATGTGTAATGGTTGGACTAACCCTTTTCGAGGTGGCTGCTATCACAGAAATAACCCCTTTTGGAATCGATATTTTTCCAAACATGGAACTAAAAAAGAAATACAACATCAACTAGGAAAGCTCATCTTATAGGAAGTTTATAAAAAATAACATGGGTCAAGGGAACAACTTTATGTCTTTCTAGATTACTCTTGGATAATTTGTATGATGAGCTTGGCCATATGGTCACAAATCTTCAAAATTGATCTCTTTTTAGTGTTGGAGGACCACTTTGGCTCCTTCAATTGTGGTTTAATGCAGTCTTTGAGAAATTTATGAAAATCGATAAATTTTTTTATTTCAGCTAGACAACCCATCAAAGACATCCATCTTGCATCTTTGAAACCAACTTTTCTTGGTCCCAAGATTGGAGATATTTTTTGGACTATTTTCTCCAAATTCTACCATGCAACTTTCTTTCAGAATAAAGAACTCAACTTTGCACCCTTTATCGATTGCAAATGTGGTCCAACATGGTTTCAAGCACCAAGAATTTCAAAAGATAAAAGTGAAAATGTACAACGCTCAGCTGACAAAACTTGGAGCAACTATACTACCATTCAAATCTTCACCACTGGCATCCCAATGTACAAAAAAGATCAACATCGAGTCACTTTGTATGCTTCTCATCTTGTGGTTCGACAGATGGCTTTTACTCAAGCTTTGCCAGCTCCTTTTGGTTCCAAATTATCAAGCTAACTTGGCCAAAAAATTTATAATTCCATGTCACTTATAGTTCGATAACTGAAGCACAATAAAGGTAGTCGATCTAAGTATGAAGCTGTCGACTTCATTTTCGGTCGATATATAACTAAGTCTTTCTTCGTTTAGTATCAAAAATATTACTCACAATATAATCACAGTCTTAAAGAAATTCTTGAAGGTATGCTGAGGGTTTGTCCAACTATGAGAAGAGGCCTGCTACCAGAGCTACTTCGAAGCGAAAAGAGAGTATTCGAAAGCTCCAAAAAAGAAATTGAAGTTTTCAAAAACCTCTTTCGCAGCATCAAATTTAGCGGAGGCAACATAACAAATCTATACAGCTTTCTACATTTCACATCTCGAATATTGTAATTAAACAACAAAATTTTTTAGGCCAAACAGCATACAAGCAAGTCTGTCGATTCTCTATCAAAAGATTTAAGCACTAAAAATTCTCCACCAAACTCTGAAAATCTCGAAGCTAATTCTAAAGATGTCTCTTCAAGTTCTTATAATGTAGCGGATTCTGAAGCCACTAAGGTATTTCATTATTATTATTATTATTATTATTATTATTATTATTATTATTATTTTTTAAAAGTACAACTCCTTTACCAAAAATGTTCGTATACAACAAGCATCTCCTCCTTCAAGGAAAGCCAATGCTAGTCCAACCATTCATCAATTGTCCTTTACATCCTCCAGTACCAATTCAATTCCAACAATCAATGTTGGACAGGAGAAAACGAAGAATGATAAACCCAGTTCTTTGTAAGTTGAAAAAGTCGTTGATCCATCGTCGACCATAAATGATATCATTGTGAATGCTCCTATTGACGAAGTCGAGCCCACACCTCTTGCAGAAAATCCCATTTCTCTTCTGCTCCAAACTGAAGTTACCGAAATCAGTAACCAAAGAGAAGAAACTATCGATCTTAGTCAAGTTGATGACATTGTGAGTAAGTTTTTTAGAGTTATCTCGAAAATCTCAAAAGATAAAAAATCTAGGCTATCAAGTTTTGAGAATAAATCAATTCATCTAGATCAGAGGCCACAAGTTCCTAATCCTCCTAAAGGTACACATGATCAAAATGTAATAAGAAATCCCATCGATCCTGATATTTTTTATCTTCTTCAAAAAACTGAAACTTCTGCTTGTCAACCCTATCGAAGCATGATTTTCACAAGATGTTCTTGATGCTGCACTCAACCAGATTTTAAGCTCTAACATCTCACTTTAAGATCCATCTGACCATATCAAACCACTTGTGTATTTTATTAATCACACCAAAGTGTCAAAAGGGATTAAAGAAGTCAAGGATCAAAGTGTCAAAATTGAGGTTTCTTTGGCTGACAAGAAAAAAAAGGTATTAGATTATGAAGTTTATCTGACTAATGCTTCTGTCGAAATGAATCAACTAATCACCAGGGAAAAAGAGCTCGAAAGAGAACTTACTGAAATCAGACAAAATAAAACTTTTTTCCCAAAGCCTTTTGACAAACTTCAAAATATAAAATATCTGCTTGACAAAGAGGTCCTTTCTTTATCAAAGGAAAAAGATGATTTGGATGGTCGAACTCTCCAGCATCAAACTGTAGAAAAAGAGCATCTTCAAGAGCTTGAATCACTTGCACAAGATCACATCGAGATAAAAGAACAATTGGATCAACTCTTGTAACTTTATGAAGATTGAAGGCTTAAGTTTTTTTTTTTTTGTAACTGAAGTTCCTCTTAAATTCATTACTTTGAATTTACACTTGGTTTTAACTTTGATTTTAATTATTATTTTTGTAACATCGATAACGTTTCAAATACTTTTCATTTATCGATTTTATCTCGATTCCAATATCAATATGTTTAATTCGATATGTGTTCCTTAGATACAAATTGATCACCTAAAAAGACACCTCCCAATTAGAGGACCACTTTCCATAAACTCTAAATTTTTTATCGATTGACAAAATAACTTTTAAAACTAACTTGCCATTATCAAAAGCCTTTTCCTTAACTGGTCGATTATAGATACGAGCTATACTCACTTTTTGGTGAATAAAATTATCGAGTGCTAAAATGCGTGTATTGTCTAAGTTATTCAATTCATCAAACGTCGTATTCCAATAATCTTCAACTGGAAACTCATCTTGTCTCATTACTCTTATGGTGTTAAGCTTAATTTCCAAGGGTAAAATTTCATCGTGGCCATAAACCAATTTATAAGGAGATGTGTTCGTCGATCTACTTGGTGAATTTCGATAAACCCATAACACTTGGCTTAAAGTTTCATGCCATGTTCGAGGTCTTTGACCAATTCGTTTCTTAATCAGATTGATTAAAATTTTATTTGTAGCCTCAACTTGGCAATTTGCTTGCGCATAATATGGGGTCGAACTGACCATAGTTATATTTTTTTATGTTGCAAAATTTTTAATACGGTGGCAAGTAAATATAGTATCCCGATCAGTGCTCAAAGTTTAAAGAATTCTAAATTGATGAATTATATTTCTTCTATGAAATTGATAATTTTATTCTAACCAACTTCTATTAGAGGAATAGCTTTGACCTATTTTGTAAAACAATCGATAGCCACCAAAATATATTTGTGATTTTTATTTGATGGAGGATGAATCATTCCAATCAACTCCAAGGTCCATCCTCTAAATGGCCAAAGTTTTATAATCGAATGCAACTTAAAAGCAAAATTTTTTGTATTATTTCATGTTTCTGACACTCTTGACATGCTTTTGTATAATTAATACAATCTTTGACCATAGACGGCCAATACACTCGATCACATTGAAGTACCCATTTTATTCTTTCATCAGCTTGATGAGCATTATATACGTATGCCCTCATGGACTTCACCAAGAGCAATGCCTATCTCAGATTGACTTAAACACCTCATGAGACTTTCTTTAATGCTTTTTTGTATAATTCATTGCCTATCACCACAAAATTCATTGCCTTTAGTTTGACCCTTTAATCATCTTGGACATTAGGATTTTTTATATATTCTCTAATTAGTTTTTTCTAATCATCATCATCCCACTCATCTATGACCAAAACTTCTCTTTCATCAATAAGTACAAGAATTTGTTGGACTTTTGCTAATTTTCTTAAAGTTTTAGGAAGAACCTTATATTTTGATGGAATTTGAGCCAACTCATTAGTAACTTTATTTTGAACTTTTGGAATATGAACCAATGATACTTTTTGAAATGACACTAATAACTCCCATGATATCGACAAATACATTTGCAATTTTTTATTATTACATTTGAATTCTTTCGATAATTATTTAAAACCAATTGAGAATCCCCTAAAATTTGAACATATAATGCCCCATTGTCAATCAAAATTTCTAATCCCAAAATCAAAGCCTCATATTTAGCTATATTGTTCGAGCATGGGTATTTTAATTCGAACAAAAATTCTAATAGAATACCTTCTGGAGATATAATCAAAATGCCAACACTAGCATCATCCTGGTATTTCAATCCATCAAAGTACAACTTTCAAACATCGAAATTGACCTTAATAATATTTGCCCCCTAGTCATTGAGAATATTCGGTCAATCAAGTAGACCTGACCTTTAACAGCCTTAACTGGGACATATTGCGAATCAAACTCTGTCAAGGTGAGCATCCATTTTCCTATTCAACCTTTTAACATTGGATAAAATAACTTATACTTTATCAAATCTATTTGAGCAATTAATTTTGTAGTTTTTGCAACCATATAACATTTTAGCTTTGTACAAGCATAATAGAGGGATATAGATATAATTTCTTAATAGGAGAATATCTTACCTCGATATCAGATAATATGCAACTTGAGCCAATATACACCCAATTGTATTTGTCGAAGCCACACCATACAATTTTAAAAGCTCAAAAAGACACACCATTGCCATTACTGGTGCTCTTGAAAAATAATACTTAATTGAATCAAATGTTTTTTATGTTCGTGTGTCCATACATATTCGGTCTCATTTTTAAGTTTGACCAAGGTCAAAAAGACGCGTGTTCGACCAGATAAATTAGAAATAAATCGACGAAGAAAATTAACTTTCTCAAAAAACGATTGAACCTCTTTTTTCAATTTAGGAGGTGGCTATTCTAGAATTACTTTCGCTTTGTTTTGATCAATAGCAATTCCTTTCTTTTATACCACGAACCCTAAAAGATTTTCTGCAGATACTTCAAGTGCACATTTTAGAGGATTCATTTTTAAACCCTTCTGCCGCATCGTTTTAAATGCTTGACATAAGTAATCGAGATGTTGATCCATTGAATTTGACTTTACCATCATATCATCGATATACACCTGCATAAATTTTCCTATAAATTCATGGAAGATAGTATTCATTTCACGTTGGTACGTTGCCCAATATTTTTTAAACCAAAAGATATCATTATCCATTCATAAGTTCCCAAAGCCCTAGGGCATCAAAAGGCAATTTTTGATACATTATCTTCAACTATGAAGATTTGATTATAACCAAAATAACCATCCATGAAACTTAAAATTTTATTACCTGCTGCTGAGTCGATTAACATGTCTGCCACAAACATAAAATACTCGTATTTAGGAGTAGCATTATTTAGACCCTGAAAATCAATACAAATACGTAACTTTCCATTCTTTTCTATAATTGGCACAATATTCGATTCCTAGTCAACAAAATGAGCTGTTCGAATGAATTTTGCCATAATCAATCTTTCAATCTCTTTTTTAATCTTAAGATTGATCTAAGAAGCAAAATGTCGAGGTGCTTATTTCACTGGTCGAGAGAATGGTTTTAACGTCAGTCAATGTTCTACCAGAGATCGGCCAAGTTCAGGAATCTCATCATAATTCCAAGCAAAACAATCTTTGTATTCAGTCAAAAGATTGATCAAATTTGCTCGAAATTACACATCGATATTTTTGCAAATATAAGTGGATCTGACATCATCATCAGACCCCAAGTTGATTTCCTCAAGAAGATCTTGAGACTCAAAGTCTCTTTTGTCATGATCATCATTTACTGAAGATTTTTCAAAATGCAAAGGTTTCAAATCATAAATACAATTGAAAGAAAGATCTATTGAATCATGCGAGGAAAAATATACTTTATTATCAACCGAATTAGCAATCGATTCTCTTACAAAGCTAGGATTTCGAAATACATCGACACAAGACTGGTCAATAACATAACCCCTAGGAATTGAAATACATGCAGAATCAAAATTATTACCAGATTCGATTTTAGGAATCAAAGTTGTACTAGGAATTGAAAGATTTGAATTGAAATCCCTATTGAATTCAACTTCATTAGAAGAATCATTTCTAGAACATGAAACATTTTTTGCATAATTGAAACTACATAGATAATTTCTTAAAGAGCCTAAATCGTGTGACACATCTTGCCCATTAACCATGACAAAATCAAATCGAACTCTCACATTGAGTAGAATCACTCCCAGCTAGTAGGAGTATAATCAAGTACCGAGTGTCAAAGCTTTGCACTAAGTCCTTCTAATGTTAAAAAACAGCCTTTACAATTATAATAATTGAGCATCCTGTCAACATCAAGAGGTTTTAGCTTATCATTATACACCTTAAAATCAACATGCTTTTGCTCAACATAAATACTTGAATCTGTCTTTATTACTTCAGACTTTTCTTTATCAATCCAAAGAAGGATACTTTGATGCATAATTGAAGGTACAACCCCAACACCATGAATCCAATCTCGACCAAGTAAGGCATTATAACTTGCCTTTGAAGAAACCATCACCAAAACTGTGGTCCGAGATGATGACCCTACCTACACTTGAAGAGTTACCAACTTTTCTGCAAGTGTTGATACTTCACTATAATCAGTCACTAAAATATTTGTGGGTATCAAGTTATCGAAATATTTTTCCACTTTGATTAACATCTTCTCTGACAACAAGCTAATTGTTGTGCCGCTATCAATTAATAATTATTAACACAAATACCACTCATACAAGCAGTAATGTATAAAGGTCGAAGATGTGACTTTTGCTTTTCTGTTGGCTTCTGAAAACATCCCAATTCTTCATTTTCACAAATAAAAAAAGCTTCTTCATCTTCCACATCATAATTTTCATTCAGATTCCCTTCATATTCTCCCAAACATTCTGTAGGAATAATGGAGATGGTACTCACCATTTTTTCATCTCCTTCATCGAAATACTCCTCATCATGATCAACATTTTTCTCATCAGTTTTAATCGGGGTAACTTCGATGGACTTCCCTTTTTCATTTTTAGCTAAAGCAATCCCTTTAGGATGAGTTTTTCTATCAATAGAAAAAACTATTCGTGAATGAACAGAAGGAGTTGTTCCCTTGCCTGTCGAGATCGATGGCTTTTCCGGCACAATTGATGTGAAAATCTTTCACCTCGATTACCTCTCGTCCTTCCTCTGGGGTGTGGATATTGACCTCAATTAAAATCCCTATAACCCCTTTGAAATTGGCATTGTCGATATTGAGACATTTCACAATCCCAAAACTCTTGACAATTCTTGATCCACTAGACTCCTAAAGGTTGTGAACAATTAAGTGGAGGAACAAAATTTCCTTGAGAACTTCGAGAAATTTGTCCATCTTGTCTTCGAAGGGGTGCCAGTGATGAATCTGTTCCTCCTTATGAGCTAGCTCCTTCATTTTTTTCTTTTCAAATACTGCCGCAGCCTCAACATCAAATACAGCGTTAGATCGAGGGCACAAAGACACATCTCGATCCTTTAATCTCTGCTGCATCAAAAACTCCAACAGCCCCTCACCAATATCAAGATATACTGATTGAACATTAGTTTTAAAATCTCCCAAAGCAGTGTCAAATTCAGAGTTGAATCCCATTTTGGCCCCTGAAATTTTTGAGGTGCCTCAATTTGGACTCCAAAATTTATAGTTACCCAATTAAAACACTCAAATATTGAATCGTGCCCCATATTTGCCCTTGTCGATAGTTCCATTAACGGAAAGCTGATATGGCACGTTAAGTCGCCAGCGTGTGTATCCATGTGTCATGCAGCTTGCCAGGGTGGATTCTTGATGAGTGAATGATGTGGTAAAATTTGAATCAACTCAATTTAACCCCTCCATAGATGATAAAACCCTAATTTGCAACCCTCCTTCCCGAATACGGTGAAGACTATGCTGGAGAAATGATGAGTTCAGGAAGCCAACCTGCAGCGAGTTCTGCACGATCATGTTCTCATGAGGCTTCCCTGAGGAACTTTAATGGTGGGAGGTTGGGAAAGATTCCTGACTGGTGTGGTTGTGGAATGCGTCCAGTGCTTTGCTGGTCTGGAACAAATGCCAATCCTGATAGACCCTTTTATGGGTGTCCAAATTATAATGTAAGTTCTCAATGTCGTCTTCTTCTTCCTCAATGTGTTGCTACTGGTATTTGTGGTTGATGAGTAATGTTAAGATTTTTTCTTTTTGTTGGTTGTTGTAAAATTGGTAGAGTTCTAGGAGAATGTGGTGTGATTTCTTTATGTGGGCAGACGGTGAAGAAGAACAGAGTTTAGTGGGCAAAACACAACTTACAAGCAGTGATGATAGTTGGAAGATGAATTTAACATGGAGAATTACTTCAATGGAAGTTGAAATTAGGTGTTTGAAAATATGGATTAGTATTTTAAGTTTGGTTATTTGTTTTGTTGTGATTCTGATTGTTATGTATGATGTAAGTATGATTAAATTTTGATTAAAAGTGTGGACCTGAAGGTGTGTACTCTGAGGGTGAATGAAAGCATTGTATTCAGATTTCAATGAAAAAGAAGCATGATTTTAGCTCCTCTGGTACATATGTCATATTGCAATAGTAAGAAAGGAAAGCTAAATATTAAACATATTGATACCATTCATAAACCTGAAATAAAGTGTCTATATTTAGTGAATATCCAAAAGCATTGCTTGCCAACAACTGAACAAATATCCAGAAAGTCATTAACAAAATACATCCAGAAATTCTTAACAAAATAGCCAAGTATTTGGACACATACTCATAACCATGTTCCAGTGACACAAGATAAACATAATTAAGAAAACAACTACCCTAACTATAATAGTCTATCACAACTAAACATCATTCATTTCTTCCTAGGAGGTTTGAATGCTGGCTTCACTCTTGGTGTTGGGACAAATTTCATAAATTCAGCCATCCTTGAAGATGTTCTAGCACTTGGTCCTTGCAATGGGTCAACACTTGATGATCCTAGGGTTGGAAATGCTTTCCTCTTAAGCTGTGATTTGTCGGGCCTCGTTGCAGGAGTTACTTATGGTTGCATGAGTAGAATACAAGTCTCCGTCATTCAAAGTAAAAATTAATTTAAACAGATAATTTTTAATTAACCATTAGAAACACAAATAATAGGACATATTGGATTCCTACTTGTTCCTGATCTCCATTATCTGGTTGTGAAAAAAGGGTCTGTAAAAGCACAATCTCTGAAGGAGCATTTGTTGGGGTTGCAGAAGTGGCAACACTAGTTGTTGCAGAAGTGGCAACACCAACTGCTGCAAAAGTGGTAACATTAGTTGCTGCATTAGCACCCTTTTCTTTCTCCTTAGCAATTACAGCTGCGGCAGCAGCAGCAAGGGCAGCTGTAATGTCATAAGCTTTTCTGTGGGAGCAGCTTCTCTTCGTGTGACCTTTTGTCCCACAGTAAGCACAAGAAAACTCCTTGTACTTTCTAGGTAGTTTTGTTGCATCTGTCTTACTCTTCTTACTTCCTGAAGGCTCTTCATCTGCATCCTTTCGTCGTTTTTGCTTCAAAGGACCTGGCTTCCTCCGAATCTTGGGAGCCTGGGGCCTACTATATTGAGACTTCTCCCACATTGCTTGTCCAGGGATGGGATTCAAGGAATGCTTATATGTCTCTTTATATGAGTCCATTGTCAACCACTTGTGACAATAATCTTCAGGATTCCCATTGAGTCTAGCTATTGCAGCACATGCGTGGACACATGGCATGCCTGAAATTCAGATTATATTCAATCAGAGAGGAGGTTTAGTCACAAACAGTTTATATTCATTTACGTCACAAACAGTTTATATTTCAATCAACGTTACAATTCCTACAAAAGTTGTCAATGAGACCTCATATGTACTTCTGAAACATTTTATAACTACTACCAAGTAAGAAAAAAAAGAATCTTATACCTGTGATCTGCCAGAATCTGCATGTGCATATATGCTTTTCCATTTCAACAGCCATGTTTGTTGGAAACCCATAAATCTCAAATCTATGATAGCCATCATCACCACACCACACCGGACGCCATTTTTGTGACTCCTTCCTTATCTTCTCTAGTCTGCTCCTCTGTATAAGAAGTAACCTGCCAATGTGGTGTTGCAGCTTCACTTTATTTTTTGCAATTGTTCTCATCATGAACATGCGTACTTCCTCTAGTAGAGTGAGTATAGGCTTTTTCCTATACTCCTTAATCCTTGCATTGAAGACCTCGCACGCGTTATTACAAATGTTATCCAGCTTCGGATCATGGCTAAAGTATGCCTTCGTCCAACTTTCCTTTGGCCATTTGTTCAAGTAGGCCCATGCTTCCTCATTCTTTCTCTTTACTTTCTCCATTTTCTGTTCAAATCCATGCCTAGTTGTCTCTCTTGCACATTCCTATAACATGGTTCTTAACTCTTGTGTGTTCCATTGCTTGTTAAAGTTCTTCCACAGATGCCACACACAAAACCTATGGTGCACTCCAGGCATCAATTCACGGACTGCTGGATATAACTCCTACCATCATATGACTCTATCTGTTAGCAATTACTGTTATCGAGCCCCAACTAAGCCCCCAAATAAACAGTTATGACTCTATCTGAACCCTTAAATTTAAATTATGTCCCAACAGAGTCCTCGATAGTTGCAGTCAAATTTTTTAAAGCTTAAATGTTACCTTTTGCATGTCAGATATGAAGCACCATTTGTTAGAGGCTACATCACCCAGATCATCTAATAGAAGCTCCAGAAACCATCGTCAATTTTCCTTGTTCTCAACCTCTACAATGGCCCAAGCGATGACATATATATGGTTGTTGGCGTCCTGTCCAACTGCGGCTAGTATTTTTCCTCCAAAGTGTCTTCAAAAAGGCTCCATCTAGCCTAATTAGAGGCCGACACCCAGCCTTGAATCCTTTCTTGCATCCATCGAGGCATATGTACATTTTTTCGAAAGTTGGTTCTCCTTCAGGTTGCGGCTTCACTCCTATTTTAATAGTTGATCCAGTGTTACTTTTTAATAGTGTCTCTGCATAGTCTCTGAAAAGTGTGTATTGTGCTGCCGCATCTCCATATACAATGTTCCTTGCATCACTTAAGGCTCTAGTCAGAGAGGACTTATTGAGGTCAAGATCACACTTCCTCTTGAAGTAATCAGACGCTTCTCCATGTTTCAGGTTAGGATATTTTCTTATTTTCTTTACCAGCTTTGAGGCTAACCACTTCCTATTTGCTGCCCTATTTTTAGTTCTCCTTGCACATATGTGGTTGTTGTTGAATGTTTTCATCTACTAGCAAGTCTTTTCAAGATCCATTGAGGCATATGCAACTCACTTACAACCCTCCTTCTTGTACTTGCAAACAGCTCTCACCCTATAACTCTCATTTCTTCTGAAATTGATTTGCCTCCCCTCTTGTATGATGAACTCTCTCACTGCCTCAATAAAATCATGTTTGCTATTGAACTTCATCCCGACCTCAAATTTTATCTCACCAAATCTTGCTCCCTCCATGAACATTGGAAAAGCATCGTCCTCATCCGCATCAGATTCTTCATCTGAATTAGGTGGGGTCTTCATTTCCTCAGATTTTCATGAGTCATTTCCATCAGAATCATCGTGGTATGCCTCAAAGGCGTCATATGGTGGCTGGACCTCAGGGGCTTTTCCAATCACTTGGCCCAGATCAACTTCCTCATCAGAATTCTGAACTATCAGCACATCTTCTTCACATAAGTCTTCGAGACATATCTTACCTTTTGCCTTATTCTTTTTCATTTTCAACTCCCTGGGTCTTGCTGTAGCAACTTTAGAATCAGATTCATCATCACTTGAACTCTCAAAAGCCTCGGGTCCAGGCCTATAAAATTCATCTTCTGCACTCTCATACGAGTCACTACTATCACTGCTTAATGTCACGGATGGGACCTCACCAACAACCTTCTTTCCTTTTGGTGTAAATCTTGAAGCTGATCGTGTCATTCATTTTGGTGGTGGTATCGGTACCTTCTTGACAGCACCTTTCTTTGGGGTAGACTTTGAATTCTTTTTTACACTTGTTTCAGACTTCTTTGTAGTGGTGGGTGGAATAGACTTCTCAGATTTATTGTTTTTTGGTTTAGAAGAATATGGATTGGAAATAGGCATTGGTTTAGGCTAGACTGGAGGTGTGGAGGTGAGCTGGGCTGGAGGTGTGGATGTGGGCTGGGCTGCAAGTGAACAGTTGGGATGGGCTGCAGGCTTTGACTTGGGCTGGGCTGCAGGTTCAAAGGTGGGTTGGGCTGGATAATTTGAGGTGGGTTTGGTTTGAGGTTTAGAGTGGGACTGACTTGGAGGAGCAAAGTTCAGTTGGCCTGGGGGTGCATAGTTTGCTTCAGGGAATGTAATTGTATTTTGTTCAAGGGCTGTGTTTGGAATACATGAGGATGGATTTGAGGTGGTGTCAGATACCATGATTTTTGGATTGGGGGTCATAGGGACCAGTTGTGGAACCCCATCACCTTCATGTTCAGAATTTCCATGCTCAAGGTACACATGCACTACACCTTCATTATTCTTTGTGTGAAAGCACATCTCTAAGAGCTCCTTGTCATGTGACAGTGCTCTCAATCCTGTCTTCAAGGGCCTCCCAGGAGCTAGCCACCAGTACTCCTTCAAGTTGTCATATCCTAAAACCTTGTAATAATTTCTTATTGAGAACACGTCCAATGTATCTTCTTCTAGTCCAAATAATTGTTCAATTTGGTCTCCGACATACACAACTTCTCCATCTTCTTTTGTCTCAAAACTTCCTCCATGGTGGATGACAATTGTTATATCATCATCCATCTACATTGCAAAATAACAAAAATCTCAACAATAATTTTAAAAACCAAAGCATACTGACTTAACTGACTTCAAACTCCAAACAGGACAATAGATCATCATTCATTTTAAAACAACAAATTTTTTAAACACAAGCAATAACACACACATCATAACATTTTCTCACAGACAACAAAAGATAAAATCAACATTCTCTTCTTCATCAAGGAAAAAAAAAACTAGCATCATTCACATGCAACAATTTTCAATGCCCTAAATATAACCAGCACCTTGCTTCGACAATAACAATGCAATACAAAAACCCAAATAAAAGCCAAAAATAGAGTATTAAGAAATTTGTGAAAAAAAATAAAATTTCACTTCCTAACCTGATCTTCTTCGTTTCTTTCTGCGCCCATGTTAGTTCGTCAGCAACCTCACCCAACAGTCCAATACACCACCAATGTTACTCTGATTCTCCTTTTTCACAATCAACCATGCGATAAGAACAACAACGTGGAGAAGAATAATAGAAGACAAGGAAAAGGAAGAAGAAGGGTCAAGCTACGTCTGTGTCTTCATCTACACGTTGGCCCAAATTTTTTAACCAAATAAAGCCCTTAAACGACGTCTCATTGAGTTAAAACTGGGAGGAAACATAAAACGGCGCATTTTAGGCTTTCCTACGTGTCAATTTAACGTGCCACATTAGATCTCCGTTAACAGAGATAGCTACGAGGGCAAACGTGGGTCACGATTCAATATTTGAGGGTTTTAATTGGGTAACTATAAATTTTGGGATTCAAATTGAGGCCGCTCTAAAATTTCAGGAGACAAAATGATTATTAACTCGTCAAATTCATAAGTGAAGCCGACCATGTTGATCCCTAAGAAAATAGGCTCAGCAAAATTTGCTCCAGCATAAAAAAGAACAGTGTCAACTCTCATATCCTTTTTTCTATCATCGAACTTCAATTTTCCTTCCATAATTGCTTCTTGGATCAAGTTCCTGTGACAAACATGATAATTAGTCAAATGGCTAGTTGTTTGATGAAATTTACAATAAGATTTCTCTTTTAAATCTTTTATCGAAAGCAATGACTTGCCTTCTAGCAAAGCCAATTGTTTATCTCTAAGTAACACATTAAATATTTGATCTGATTTTGAAATATCGAAACTGTACTTTTTCCACTATCATTAGCTTCATCAACACTTGTGATTTTCTTAAGCAAAGAACAAACATAAGGTAGACTTTTCTTTAACTCATCCAAATCGACTTAGGAAATTTAACTTCAGACTCCTCATTCGAGGACTCCATTTCAACATACGAAACCTTTTCCTTTTAAGCAAAGATTTTACTTATTTTTTGCTTTAAACTTTTCTTTTTCTTTTCGAAGAATTTCTACCTAATGAACCCTTTCAGTCAAATGAGCTAACTCAGGTATATACACATTAAGAAACTTTCAACGCATATAAAAACCTAATCCCATAGTTGCTATTTTCACTACTTTACTTTCGAGAAGTGAAACATAACGTCGACTCCGAGCGTTCTTAAAATAAATCATGAAGTCATCAATATATTTGACTCCCCATCATCATGCTTCAAAGCCACTAAATCACTGATTGTTACATTCAATTCTCCTCTATAAAATTGGGAATGAAAAGCACTCTCCAACTATGCCCAAGTTACAATCGAATTAGGTCTGAAATCCGAAAACCAAGTAAAAGCATTCTTCGTTAATAAAGAAGGAAGAAAATTTCATTTTTAAATTTTCATCATTTGCTAAATTGCCTAATTCGACCATATATCGAATGATATGCTCAATAGTCAATTCACCAACCTCTCCTGCAAACTTTGTTATTATCTTAGGATTTTTCACATTCTTAGGTACTTCTGCCATTTGCACGATGGCAGAAAATGCAAAAATAAAATATGGTCGATTCATAAAACTCACATTGAATCCGACTCTGTTAAGAACATCTTCAACAATTCTCATAACTTGATAATGTTCACCACGTTGATTGACTCGCATTCAAGCTAATATTTCATTTGTATTTTGATTGAGTCAAACTACTTGAGGGATATTTCCATCAAGGAGTGCTAGGTAGCCAAAGATTAATTACAATAAAAAATGTCATATAAAAATTCTCATTCTCTTGATAAGCAAGTGATATACACCTTTTTATCACTTATTCTCTTTATCACTTACCATTTTTCTGCGTGCTTGGAGTCATTAATGTTCTTTCCAAAATCAATTTCAGTTTCTTCCAAATTAAATCCCTAAAATTCCTCACTCATACCCATTAAAATGCAATTTTCCTGCAGAAATTATGGAGTTTAAATTTAAAAATTTTAACAACTTCTACTGCACAACTCATATTTTACATATAAACTATTAAAAAATAAAAAATAAAAGATAAGATATAAAAAAATTTAAAAATA
>NC_029777.3:79714294-79739591 GCF_000817695.3 Arachis duranensis
CTTTGGTGCATGTGACACTGCCATTGTTTGTTGCGGGACAAGATTTCTCTTCGCTTCGACGCAAATGCCCTTATATACAGTTGCGCTTTTGCGTTTTCAAAAGTGATGTGTTTGTTGGATCTCGTCCCTATCTATGAATCTATCTACCATCATTACTTTGACGTTCAACTTTGATTCTTTTACTTAGTATCTCCTTTTTTTTTTAAAAAGTTAGTATGTTCTTGAAAAGCCAAAAAAATTTTAAAATGTTAGTATCCCATATTTGTGTAAAATATATGTACTATTTTATACTTTAAATTTGTATTTTATATTTTAATATATATTTTATATAAATAATTAATTTAGTGATTAATTTTTTATCTGTACTTATACCATGATGATTTTTATACTTACAAACTTAGATTAAAAAAAACTTAATAGATTAAATTTGAACAATATTATATTGAGAAAAAGTGTTCCTCTCTATCTCTCAATCTCTCTGTGTTAGTCTTTTCTTTTCATACTTTTTTTTGTTTAGGGTTAGGTTTGGCTTAGTAAAATTAGTAAAATTTTTTAGGTGTTTGATAAATTAAAAAGTTTATATATTTATTATGCTTTTAGTTTTAAAAATTAGGAATGTTTCTAAAAAAAATTAAGAGAGAATTTTTAAAAGTTGGCTTATACTTGTCAAAATTAAAAAGTTTAACATAACTTTGTATTTTAATCAATATCCAAATTTAATTTTTATATTAATGTCTATTATAGTATTTTTAAATTTAAAAATTACTCTACCAAAGACACTTGTCATTACTTGTGCTTATTAAAAGTTAATTTTAATTTAGTTTACCAAACATAAATACTACTGTTACGTGTATAAATAGAAGAACAGCACCTATAGCAGGTCACGCAAAACAGAAGCGAGATGGAATGGTGAATGCAAGCATTTCAATTGAGAAAAAGTTAGTTACGAAAAAGGTACATGTGGAAAATGACCCGCTGCATTAAGGACCAATAAGAAGTGAGAGAATTAGAACTACAAATACTCGCTTGGAAGGTCATGAGAGGGCATTGTGATGTGGTACTCTTTTTTCCCTGATATTTTTATTGTGTGTTGCTCTCTCTCAACTCCTTTTCTCTTCTTAATTATATTCCTTCTTTTTTATTCTCTTCATATATCTAGCACTCACAATTGACTTTATGACTTGACTTCACAACTATTCCCTTAGTTCTACAATTTCTGTTAATATATTTTTCTTATTCTGTTTTTTTCTCCAATTACTTACAATTGGTGCTTTCATTCCACCATGGCTGTCGCGATAACACTCGCATGAAGAGTTTGGAGGCTGAGGTCAAGAATTTTTTTCACATGATCGAAGCGACACGCGATGAGAATAGAGCCGAACGTGCTCTCGCTAATGAGGTGGCAAAAATCAAATTTGATGAGATCCCGTTATCATTGACTCAGCTTCTACAGGATCGGGCTCACAACCGTTCCCTTTCGCAAGAGCACACCTATGGTTTGAACTCGGAGGCTGACTAGCAACCTCGTGTGGGGTTGAATCAGAGGGTGAATTTTGATCCTCCCAAATTTGATGGCTCAAATGCATTGGGGTGGATCTTCTCCATAGATCAGTACTTCAATTTTTTTAGGATACTAGAGGAAGAGCAAATTGGCATCACTGCATATCACATGGTGGGACTAGCGATCCCTTGGTTCCAAATGTCTCAGCGCACAGTTCAGTTACGTTCATGGAATCAACTGAAGAGAGCTCTAAAGCTGGAATTCGGGTCTTTTCTCTTTGAATCACTCAGGGAACTCTTATTCAAATGACAACAAACGACTATAGTAGGCGAGTACTATGTTGAATTTGTCTCTGGCCAATCATACTAGTATACAGCCACCTGAGGCCTTGGGCGATTGTTTCATTAGTGGATTACGACATGAGATTCACCATGAGGTTAAGGCTCAGTGCCCGCGATCACTGATGCTCGCACTCACCTTAGCCCGCCTCTACGTGGATAAGTTTGTGACAGTGTGGTACACGAAATTGTGATCATCAACAATGGCGCCAAAGACTTGGTAGCACTCTCAAACGTGAATCACACTTTGTCACAACTTTGCACAACTAACCAGCAAGTGCACTGGTCGTCCAAGTAATACTTTACGTGAGTAAGGGTCGATCCCACGGAGATTGTTGGTATGAAGCAAGCTATGGTCATCTTGTAAATCTCAATTAGGCAGATTCAAATGGTTATAATGGTTTTTGAATTTAATAATAAAATAAAGCATAAAATAAAGGCAAAAATACTTAGGTAGTTCATTGGTGGGAATTTCAGATAAGTGTATAAAGATGCTGTGTTCCTTCTGAATCTCTGCTTTCCTACTGCTTTCATCCAATCCTTCCTACTCCTTTCCATGGCAAGCTGTATGTAGGGCATCACCGTTGTCAATGGCTACATCTCATCCTCTCAGTGAAAATGGTCCAAATGCTCTGTCATAGCACGGCTAATCATCTGTCGGTTCTCGATCTTGTCAGAATATAATTCATTGATTCTTTTGCGTTTGTCATCACGCCCAACAATCGCGAGTTTGAAGCTCGTCACAGTCATTCAATCCCTGAATACTACTCGGAATACCACAGACAAGGTTTAGACTTTCCAGATTCTCATGAATGCTGCAAACAATTCTAGCTTATACCACGAAGATTCTGATTAAGGAATCCAAGAGATATGCGCCCAGTCTAAGGTAGAACGGAAGTGGTTGTCAAACATGCATTCATAAGGACGGATGATGATGAGTGTCACGGATCATCACATCCATCAGGTTGAAGTGCATCGAATATCTTAGAATATGAATAAGCATGAATTGAATAGAAGATAGTAGTAATTGTATTAAAACACGAGGTACAGCAAAGCTCCACACCCTTAATCTATGGTGTGTAGAAACTCCACCGTTGAAAATACATAAGTGATGGTCCAGGCATGGCCGAATGGCCAGCCCCCAAAATGTGATCAAAAGACCGAATGGTCCAAAGACTAGACAATAAAAAAGGAGGACCCCTTGTACAATAGTAAAATGTCCTATTTATACTAGACTAGCTACTAGGGTTTACAGAATTAAGTAATTGATGCAGAAATCCACTTCCGGGGCCCAATTGGTGTGTGCTTGGGCTGAGCTTGAGCTTTACACGTGTAGAGGCTTCTTTTGGAGTTAAACGCCAAGTTGTAACGTGTTTTGGCGTTTAACTCTGGTTCGTGACGTGTTTTTGGCGTTTGACTCCAGAATGCAGCATGGAACTGACGTTGAGCGCCAGTTTGCGTCATCTAATCTCGAATAAAGTATGGACTATTATATATTGCTAGAAAGCTCTGGATGTCTACTTTCCAACGCTGTTGAGAGCGCGCCATTTGAAATTTCGTAGCTCCATAAAATTCATTTCTAGTGTAGGGAGGTCAGAATCCAACAGCATCAGCAGTCCTTTGTCAGCCTTCTATCAGAGTTTTGCTCAGGTCCCTCAATTTCAGCCAGAAAATACCTGAAATCACAGAAAAACACACAAACTCATAGTAAAGTCCAGAAATGTGAATTTAGCATAAAAACTAATGAAAACATCTCTAAAAGTAGCTAGATCCTACTAAAAACTACCTAAAAATAATGCCAAAAAGCGTATAAATTATCCGCTCATCACAGTGCCGAGAGCCACCACGGGACCTGCCAACTATCATGCATCCACGGTAGCTCCAACTCTAGCTTTGTCTTGGGCTTCAGCACGTAGTACCTTGCCACTGCTGTTACCATCTCCGCCGTAGCATCCGATATAATCACCTACCAAATCCCCTATTCTCCATCTAAGTCTCGCAGAGTTGCAGAGTAAGCGTGACAAAGGGTTATGTTACTGTTGCAATGAAAGGTTTTCAAATTCTCATCGTTGCTCAAATCGTTAGCTCATGATTTTATAATTGGAGCAAGATGAGGATCCTCCAGCTGCAAACATGCTGGTAGAGGTTCCAACTTTCGACGATACTATGGCGCAATTGGAACAACAAGTATTGGAGCATCACCTTTCCTATAATTCTATGCACAACACTACTGACCCTGCTACTATTAGAATGATAGCTTCAATTAATGGACTTTCGATTCATGTGCTTTTAGATGGAGGAAGCTCTGATAGCTTTATTCAACCCTGAATAGCAAACTTTCTGAACCTGGCTGTCAAACCTGCTTCAGGATTTAAGGTGATCGTGGGTAACTTTGACGTCAAGACAGTGGAGGGGAGAATCCCTTCCTTGGAGGTGGATTTTTGCGGCTATACAATACTAGAAAATTAGTTATTACAGACAGATATTTTTGATGGATTTTATCCCATGAAAATACAGACGAAATTTTAGAGAGATTTTTTTGTCGGCAAACAAAAAAATGAATTAGCATAAATTACAGACAGAAAAGAAAATCCGTCGATAATTCTGTCGGAAAAAATAATTTTTTTCGTGGGAAATGGTTACAGACGAAAAATACGTCTGTAATTAAATGGACAAAAATGCTGCGTTTTATTAAATTATTACAAACGAAAAATCCGTCCATAATTTAAAATTTTCCGTCGAAAATATTGAGTTTAACGTCCCCGCCCTATCGAGCTCTATTCACACCACACATTATCAAATGAGCTTCTCCTCTCTTCGCCAAGGCCGCTCGCATCCCACGAGCCCCTCCGGCGCCGCTCGCATCGCACGAGCCCCTTTGGCGCCACTCGCATCGCGTTGCCCCCTTTGTCACCATCGTCGCAGAGCCCTCTCCACCGCTCTCGTCGCGCGTCTACTCCCTTCATCGCCATCGTCGCAGTGCTCTCTCCGCCACATAGGTTATCTTTTCAACAACTATTGTATCCATGTATTCAAGTATCCATGTTTTCTGTGACACACATTCCTAGCTAGGTTTTCCGATCTGTGATAGCTTGATCTGATCTATGAATTTCTTTTTTTTTGACATAATCTTTTCTTATTCCAACTCATAAACCACTTCAAATTTTCCTAAATCACAAAAACCTACCTACCAAAATCTGAACTAGAATTAACCCATAGAAGGTGGAATCAGAGCCTAACAGCAGTGGTGCAGGTTCTTGTAGTGGTGGTTCAGGTTCATGAGTTTATATTCTAGTAGTGGTGGTGCAGCTTCTAGTAGTGGTCATCATCAACATCAACATCATCATCATCATCATCATCAAGTAGTTGAAGAGGTTTCAGTGCAAAGGGTGAAGAAGGAGGAGGTTAATGCAAAGATATCAGTATGGCAGAACAACAAGATTGCAAAGATTAACAACAGATTCAAGAGAGAAGATGTTGTCATCGAAGGTTGGGAGAGTGAGCAAGTTCAGAAGGCTACTTCTTGCATGAAGGAAGTTGAGGTAATTAACTTTTTTCTCAAGGTCTTATTTGCATGTTGATGCGCTTCTTTTTCCTTTTTTATCTTTTGTTTTTTTTCATAAAAATCAGTTCTATTTTAAATTATCATCAAATTATATAATAATATTCCATCTTTTCAGAAAGGTCTCTTGTTTCTTGAAGCTTCGCTATGGAATATGCCAGGAAATTCTCCTGTTGCAGCATCCAGGTGATGCCACAATTACGAAGCTGTGCTTTGAGATGTTGTATGTTGACGTTAGGATTTTTGCTAGTAAAGAATTTTATAAAGTCGCATTATAGATATAGTTTCTAAACCAACAAAAATCCCTTCGTGCAAACGTTTTGGTTGTCACAAGTAACAAACTCCTAAATAAATTGATAACCGAAGTATTTAAACCTCGGGTCGTCTTCTCAAGGAATTGCAGGGAGGTATGACTTGTTATTGGCTATGAAAAAGGTAAAATTTTGGGGGTTTTGAGAATGATGAGCAGATATGATAAATGGCAAGTAAAATAAACAAATGACTATAAAATAAACTCTTGGCAAGGTATGAGAAATTGGAAGTTCTATCCTAGTTATCCTTATCAATGATGACGAAAATTGAATCTTAACTCCACTTAGTTAACCTCTGTTGTTGCACAGGAAAGTCAAGTGGCTAATTAGTTTGATCTCCAAATCCTAGTTAATTCCTAGAAAAAGATTGGGATTATAGAAGTTCAAGCTAATTGGCAAAGATAGCGATTATCGATCACGTTGAGTTTGATAACTCAAGAGTTACTGATTTCCAACCCAAGCCAAGAATGTAAAAAGCTGAATTAAAATCATAAATCTGAAAACATCTCAATAATGTATAATCCTAACATGAAAAGTTCATAACCCAATTGGGCAACATAAATCCAATACCAATAAAAGCATTAAAGTATCTCAAAGTAGAAGAGAAACATAAATTAAAGAACATTAAACCTGTGATGAAGAAGTAATATTCCTAATTTCTAAAAATCCTAATCCTAAATTCCTAAGAGAGAGGAGAGAACCTCTCTCTCTAAAAACTACATCTAAAACTATGAAAAGTGAATTATAAAAGCTTAATTATGAATGAATGGATTCCCCCACTTTATAGCCTCTAATCTGTGTTTTCTGGGCCGCAAACTGGGTCGAAAACAGCCCAGAAATCACTGGAGAAGAAATCTGCCACGCTGATTTTCGTAACTGCGATGCGTCCGCGTGGATGACGCGTTTGTGTCGCCTAGCGTCAGGAAAACTATGGCATATTATATATCAAATCGAAGTCCCGGACGTTAGCTTTCCAACGCAATTGGAACCGCGTCGTTTGGACCTCTATAGCTCAAGTTATGACCGTTTTAGTATGAAAGGGTCAGGTTGACAGCTTTGCAGTTCCTTCAATTTCTTGTATTCCTTCCGCTTTTGCATGCTTCCTTTCCATCCTCCAAGTCATTCCTGCCCTATAATCCCTGAAATCACTGAACACACATATCACAGCATCTAATGGTAATAAGAGAGGATTAATATTAGCAAATATAAGACCAAAGAAGTATGTTTTCAATCATAGCACAAATTCCAGAAGGAAAACGTAAAACATGCGATTAGTATGAATACATGGGTAAAGAGTTGATAAAAACCACTCAATTGAGCACAAGATAAACCATGAAATAGTGGTTTATCATATGTCTTGAAGAATGAGTTCAATTTCCCAGATTCGAGTCTTTTCCTTTACTACTTGAACTAAATGAAGACAATCGGCTTCTACTATCGGCTTCTACTATAATGGTGGCACTCTCCATCTCACTGGTAAGCTATTTTTCCTTTTGATTTCTATTAATTGGTGGTTCTTTTTCTCATATATGTTGTTATAGTCATATTTATCTTTGTGCACTTAAGTCTTTGTAGTAAGTTAAATTTAAGAGGTGAATTTTTCTTTGATAGTGATTTGGATATGAGTTAAAATATACTAGTACTACAATAAATTTATCAAAGCTTACATTGTCTTGAAGTACACCATTGATTGCTATATAGTTAAGTTTGACAGCAAGGTGAACTTGTTTTGCCTAAAATGTTTCCACGCTTGGCTACATACCTCTTTGAAACTTGTGATAAATATTGTGTAGGAGGAATTGACTAATAATCTAGTTAGACTAGATATGCTATTTCAAAAGGGAGTGGAGTCTAAAATTGAGATACAGGTATGTTGTCCTTGTTTTTATTGGATCCCTTCAATTTCAGTTTTAAGAGAATTTCTGTGATTCACTCCTATTGGAGAAGAAAAGAAGTTTTAGGATCATTTATTTCCATTAATGGTTTATTGTTATACTTAGATTTTAATAAGAACTAATTGAATGGTGGGAAATTAGTTGCACTTTTAATAAGAATAAGAAAATGAAAGTGGTGTTTTTATCACAAAAAAAGAATAAAAAATAAAGTTGTGTGTTCTGCCAGATTTGTTGGACTTGAGGAAACTAACAATTAGATACATTTGATTCACTAGCAACTTTGTCATTTATTTATAATATTTAGTCATAAAACCTTTCCAATGGTCCTTGTATTATTGAATATTTGAATTGTAAGATATGTTCAATGAGGTGTTATTTATTTTGGTCTCTTCAAAGATTTATTTCAGCTGAATTTCGAGCAGACCCTACCAAGATTCAAATATATGACCTGAGGATGGCTGCAATTTATACGCACCCAAACTCAGAATTTGCCAGATGGTTGAGGCCGAACGCATTCTATATACCTGCATTTGCTGCAATTTCTTTATGAAGATTTTGTTCCCTTCTCTTGTTCAGTCAGGCTTAAATGCTCCTCCTAGTGACAAGGTTACCATATTTGGTGATGGGAACACAAAAGGTCTGTTTGATCGAAGACGATTGCTAATTTCTTATCACGTAATTTTTATTCTTTCTGTTTGATGCTTATTCATGAAGGGTTTCTTTGCAGGCATATTTGTTAAGGAAAATGATGTCGCTGCCTTCACTATTAGCACAGTTGATGAACCCCGTACCTTGAACAAAGTGTTGTACTTGAAACTCTCAGAAAATGTTTGTTCTCTGAATGAACTAGTCGAGATGTGGGAAACTAAAATTAGGAAGAAGCTTCAGAAATCACACGTCTTAGAAGATCAGCTGATCGAGAAAATTGAAGGTAATACTTTGACTTCAAATTGATTGTGACTATGTTGCTGCTTTTTGTCACTTTTGTCAATTAAGCATCAAGATTCTAGATGGCATGAAAAATCATCTCATGTTAAGACTGACAGGGATATGAAGTTTCTACTTAGATATAGAGAAATGTAAGGACAACTTCTAATTCAATGCATTAGGTGAGTGTTTGATGTGTCTTGCAACCCTAGTTCAATTTTTCTTGACTAGTTTCGCTAGTTTTATGAGTACCAAAATGGCAAAACAAAAACATTTAGTAGTGCTTTGTGTTTGTTGGGATATGATTAGATGCTTGGTATCTATATGATGTATAGCTCATGATGCTTTTTGAGAAATAACCTTTCTCGTACATGTTAATAGATCTAAAATCTATACTTTATAGATAAATATTTTTATTACCCCTTTTTCTTGTATGTTTTCTTCTCTCTATCTTAATGATATTCTTTGATCCTAAAAAAGTAAAATCCAACTAAAAATTGTGCAAATTATTTTGTTTTGCAGGTACTTCTTATCCTGCCAACTTTGAACAGCTTTTGTATATTCTGCTTTCATAAAGAGAGGTCACACATACTGAGTCTTGTGAATGACACAGAACTGTATCCACAACTGAAATATACCACAATCAGTGAATTCTTAGACACACTAGTTTAGTTTGAGGCATTTTTTATTATAGATTTTGTTCTAATCCTATGTTATTGATTTGATCTAATTTCGTTTGGTTATATTTGCATCTCTGATTTTTTGGCATAGATTATTCTAGAGATACCTTTATGAGTGAAGTTATGTTTTGATTCAGGTGAACATTATTGCAAAAAGTTATTGGGGTGATGCAAGTTATTTTGTGTTTTGTGTACCTTTATGAATAAAGATTAATGTACCTCCAGATACCATATAGTAGTGCTTTGTGTTTATTGAAGAGAAGGTCATATATATAGATATTAGATTAGATAGGAACAATGAAAAGGTACATGCTTTTACAAGAAAAACAAGTTATTGGTACTTAAACAAAGTATGTCAGAAATTGCATATTAAATAATAGGCATTTGGGAATGTATTATACCAGGAGAAATATAAATAAATAAATAAATAAAGAAAAAAGAGGCTAGCTAGTATAATACTAGTATGCTTTTCATATAAATGCTGAAGTTAGATTCAACTTTTCACTTCAAAGTTGAAAAAAATAAATTAATGGAGTTGATGACTCAAGTCTCTGATTTTTACTTAGTATATATGACTCATAAGCATCTAAGCTCTGCTTTTCATATAAATGCTTTATGAGTTGTATATATTAAGGGATAAGGACCCCAATTTCGTCTTCTCTGGTGTATGTACATATCTCTATTCTCTTTACCAAAATACATATCTATATATATGAAACTCCTAAAACTTAGTGTATATATTAAATAATATATATAAGAAGCAAAGTGTACACTACTTGCAGTACATGAAAACTTGATAAAAAGGATGTTACTAAAAAATATGTTATCATAGGATAATAATAATTTCTATTAAGAAATATATAGTAGTGGAACATTGAAACGTGTTGGCAGGCTAGCAAATTAAGAGATCCAGATTAGTGGATAGAGAAATGAACAAAGCAAGTTGCTTTTACAAATTTGTCTCATCACAAATTTAGTTTTTTATTAGGAGCAATTGTTGTTGTTGTTGCATTATATTGCTCTCATGGGGACACAGAAATTGTTAAGTTCTGATCAGTGCATATAGGTAGCTAATTTCATATCTACACCGTGATGTCATACAAATCATATAAATCATTGAGAAACTGTGTTGATCTTTTTCTCCACATCTATTGTAGTGCTTAAATATATTCTTGACAAAAGATAATATATAAGGTAATTGATTCTTTTGACTTCACATGACATTTGAAACAGTCAATCACTATGTGCAGGACTTATTTTTATCCCATCAAGAATACTTATTTATTTTTTTTTCAAAAATCATGATCTTTAATAGTCATTCATTTTTCTTATAAATAAATAGTATCTTTGACGAAAGAAAACTGATGTTGAGGTATTGAAGAAGATCGTTGAATTCTTGAAGTTGTAATTTCTATATCCATATGATGTAATTTTGGTTAATCTGTAATTTCTATTAATCCTTCTTGGTGCTGTGGTGGTTGTGATTGAGATCTGGAATTTAATTCTTCGAGTGTTGGAGTGCTGCAAGGGCTTCGAGAAGCCGTCGCTGATTCAGTTACGTGCATGGCCTTTCTTGTTAGACGGTCGTGATCTCATCGGAATCACTGCAACTAGTTTAGGTGTGTTGTTTTGAATGACTTGTGATGAAAATTTAATGAATTCGGAGTGTGATTTGGATGAGCTTACTTCATTGCACATATACTAAATGCTATTGTTGGAGTTCCCCGAAGTTGAATTTAGACATAATTTGTGTATCATCTAATTCTTGTCGGCTCTGCTTTACATAACCCTCATTTTTAGTGTGACAACTATCATTTCACTTTCCTTTTGTATTTGTGTATTTCTATAATGCTTCTATTCTTATGTTAAGTAGATGCTTATATTATTGTTTGTTTGTCTAAGGTGCTTGTTGAAGCAGATCATATGCTTGACATGGGTTTTAAACAAGTAGTCCGCTCTATACTGGGTCAGACATGCTCTGGTATGAGGCTTAAAGTTTAATTGTTCCTAGTTTTCTTAATATTAACTTTCTTCTTTCAATTTTAGTTCTTGAACTTTACCTTAAATTCTGCCACTTGATGCACTAGATTTAGAGTTTCAAAATTTTTTTCAACAATGAGTTGTGTAAATGTATTTTATTACCACAATTTGTTCCCAGCTTATTTCTTTTATTGAAGGAATTCTAATAATTTGCAGTTCGCCAAATGGTGATGTTTAGCACTACTTGGCCCTTACAATTTCATCAGTTAGCACAGGAGTTTATGGATCCCAATCCTGTAAAGGTCTGTATCTAGATTTTAGAAGTGGCTTTCAACTAGTTTTTTATTTAGTTGTTGTGGAAACTGATTTTTGAACTTGTGACAGGTTCTTGTAGGCTCAGAAGACTTAGCTGCGAATCATGATGTCATGCAGATAGCTGAGGTCTGTATTGACCAAATATAGTCTACATTTGTTTGTTTTAAATGCCTTTGTTGACTAGTGAAAAAATCTTGTTGCATTCATAGGTCTTGGATGATCGTGCGCGTGATAAGCGACTGGTTGCTTTACTGGAAAAATACCACAAATCTCAGAGGTCTCTCTCCATTATAATTAATCCTTAAAACTAGAGATATCTTCCCAGGAAGCAGTGAATAGTTAATACATTGGATCAAGTTGTTGCTATCCTTAATTCCTAACATTTTCCAGTGTTCATTTGGTTTTCAATGAACATATACATGTATTTTTGTAGCTTAAAAAGGACGAGTTATCATGAAGCATATTGATAGTTGATATCTTTAGGCTTAACTATTTTGTTTTACATGTTGATAAGAGTGTGTATCTTTTATCAAGAACCGAGTATTGAAATTGTTATCAACTATAGTTTTCCTTTAACTACAGAAGATTATGTTCATAGAATTGGTCGGACTGGATGAGCTGGTAAAAAGGGTGTTGCCCGTACATTCTTCATACAGCAGAATAAGGTGGTATCCATGCCCGATGTATTTGAGGTTCTTTATTTGCCTGTCATGATGTTTCTCAACTTTTTTTTGCCACTATTGAATGAAAATATTCAGGGTCTTGCTGGAGAGCTTGTGAATGTATTAAGAGAAGCTGGACAAATTGTGCCAGATGCCCTTTTAAAATTTGGCACGCATGTAAAGAAAAGGTATATTTTCTTCACTTCTCTCTATGCACCTGATCAGGTTTCGTTTCTGATGGTTTGTGACTGTTGCGACAAATTTTGCTTTGGATTGAAATCCTTTAGAATTTGTGCAAGATATTCTATTGATGTTTAAACTATCATTTTCTGTTATATTTGGAGTCCAAGTGAAGTTAAGTAGTTCTAGTACAGTTCCACTACCATCGCCACCCCCACCGCTGCCACCCTCAATCTCTTCGGATGAGGACTATGATGATGATGAGGATGAAGATGACACTGAAGACTATAGCTGATAGTTTTAGTATGGTTGAACAATATACTAGGAATTATAGTTGATGATCAATACACTTTGTTTATGTTTTGAATTATATTTACTTGCTTGTTTATAGTACTTTTCTTTTAGTTTGATAATACGATGAATTTGTTTATTTTTTGAAATATTATAAATATTCGAATACAAATTAGATAAAAATTTGTATTAAATTTATATTTATTTTGTATGAAAACAAATTTATTTTGTAATTGGAAAAATCTAAAAAAATTCTATTTTACCTTACTGACAAATTTACAGACGGATTTTCTGTTTGTATTCAAAGTGTGAGATGATTTTCCAAGGTTCAAATTACAGAAAGAAAATCTGTCGGAAAATCTGTCTATAATTACCGATGGAAATTCGTCGAAAAATTCGTTTGTAATTACCGACGGAAAGTCTGTCGAAAAATTCGTCTGTAATTACCGACGAAAAATCAGTCGAAAAGTTCGACATGTCAGGAAAATGGATGGAGAATTTACAAAGAAAAAATCAGTCGGTAACTGGTAAAAATCTGTCGGTAAATATTTTCTGACGAGTCTTTTACAGAGGGACAAAATCCGTCGGTAACCAAAAATTCATCTGTAATAAAGACTAAATCTGTTTGTAAATATGTCTGTATTAATCTATTTTCTAGTTGTGATAATGTGACTGTTCTTGATGTATATGTCCTTAATGTTGCTGGGGGTGATCTGGTGTTGGGCACTACATGGTTGAAGCGTCTTCGAGGTCACATAATCGACTATGACGCAGGTTTCATTAAGTTTTTGCATGAAAAAAAGTTTCTCACAGTTTATGGTGACAAAAATCCCACACTTATACAAGCACAATATCATCACATTAGAAAATTCATGAATACTAATGCTATAGTAGAATGCTTGAGATTGCAGGTCCAACATGCTAATCAAGAGGATAAAGGTGGCTTGAAATTGCCTAGGGACATGCAACCTGACTTAGCAGCCTGATTATGTTCACAAGCTACTGTATTTGATACACCTTTGGGCCTACCTCCTCCAAGATCCTATGATCATGCCATTCTATTGGTTAAGGGTGCTGAACCTGTTAAGACAAGAGCCTATAGATATTCCCACAATTAAAAGGTACAAATTGAACTTATGGTGCAAGATATGTTGAAGGAAGGCATTATACATCCTAGCAAGAGTCCATTTTGTCTCCTATTCTGTTGGTAAAAAAGAAAGATAGATCGAGGCGCTTTTGTATCAGTTATCGTGCCTTGAACAGAATCACAATTAAGGACAACTTTCCTATCCCAACGATAGATAAATTATTGGACGAATTGTTTGGAGCTACTATGTTTTCGAAGCTGGATTTACATTCCAAATATCATCAAATTCGGGTTAGACCAGAAGATCACTTTAAGACGTCTTTCCGGACCCACCAAGGCCTCTACAAATGGTTGGTCATGCCCTTCGGTCTAACAAACACTCCGGCTACATTTCAAAGTCTTATGAATAATGTTTTTTGTCCTTACTTGAGAAAATTTGTGCTGGTTTTCTTCGATGATATTTAATATAGAGCTCAACATGGGAGGCTTATTTGCATCATTTGAAGCTGGTGTTGTAGCTTCTTCAGCAAGAATGCTTGTTTGCAAAATTCTCAAAATGTCTTTTTAGGGTGTCTACGATGGATTACTTGGGTCACACAATCTTAGGGGATGGAGTTCACATGTACCTGGATAAGGTTCGTGCAGTCAATGAGTGGCCAACACCTTCTAATCCTAAATAGCTTTGAAGATTTTTAGGATTGACGAGATATTATCAACGATTTATTCAGGGATATACTTCTTTAGTAGCCTCTTTAACTGATTTATTAAAGAAATATGCATTTGAATGGACTTCTCTTACAGCTCAAGCCATTGAGAAACTCAAAGTGGTTATCTCTTGAAGACTATTTTGGCGTTGCCAAACTTTGATCTACCTTTTGCACTGGAAACTGATGCTTCGGGTATAGGAATAGGTGCAGTACTCTCACAAGGCAAACACCCTATTACTTTTTTCTCCAAGAAGCTGTCCCTATTGATGCAAAGGCAGTCAACATATATTAGGGAGTTTTATGAAATTACTGAAGCTGTGGTACAATTTTGCCACTATTTTCTTAGTAAGAAATTTGTGATCCGAACTGATCAAAAGAGTCTTAAGTCCTTCCTAGAACAAGATTTTCATACACCTGAGCAACACAAGTGGCTCCATAAGCTACTAGATTTTGATTTTGAAATTCAGTATAAACCAGGTCTAGAGAATATCCCTACTGATGCTCTTTCGTGTTGCTATTTTGGGGCTTGGTCTACACCTAAGTTTGATTGGTTAAAGATTTTGAAGCAATAGGTTGAAGTAGATGCAGCATTACAAGAGATTCTGCGGCAATGCCATACTAATTCCCTGAGTGATCATAATTATTCTTTGAAGAATGGGGTGCTTCTTTGGCGTAACCAGGTAGTGGTGCCTGCCAATAGCAATTTAATAAAGTAATTCTCATGGAATATCATGATGGTGCACTAGGAGGTCATGCTGGGATAGCTAAGACAGTTGAGCGCATTTGTTCCTCCTTTTATTAGCCAAATATGCAGCGCGATATATGCCGCTATGTTCTTTCCTGCTCCATTTACTAGTGAGCTAAGGTGGATACCAAATTTCGGCTGGGCTGCTACAACCAATACCAATTCCATCACAAGTTTAGGAGGATATAGCTATGGACTTTATTGTGGCTCTGCCTCTAGCTAATGTCTACTCGGTTATCATGGTAATCATTGATCATTTGACAAAATTCTCCTATTTTATTCCACTTAAGCATGATTTCTCTAGCAGGACAATGGCTGAAGCATTTATCAAAAATATAGTGAAGATTTATGAGTTTTTAAAGTCAATTATATCTAAAATGGACAAGGTTTTCATAAGTAACTTTTGGCAACAACTATTCAAACTCCAAGGGACGACGCTGGCAATGAGCTCGGCCTACCACCCTCAATCCGATGGCCAAAGTGAAGTTCTCAACAAATCTCTTGAGATGTATTTGCATTGCCTCTGTTCCAATCAATCTCAGAGATGGCTGGAGATGCTTCCTTGGGCCTAATATTAGTATAATACATCCTTTCATAGTAACATAAAGATGACTCCATTTAAAGCCTTATTTGGTCGTAACCGCTAGCTCTTGTGCGCTATGAATTCTCCTTCAAGAATGAACCTTCACTATAGGAATTATTATTACAGCGGGACAAGCTTTTAGATTCTTTCAAGCTGCACTTGTCGCGTACACAACATTTTATGCAGCAATTTGCTAATCGTCATTGACGTCAAGAAGAGTTTGTTGAAGGCGAATTGTCGCTGGTCAAGTTGCAGCCTTATTGGCAACACTCGGTGGCCTTATGAAAGAACCAAAAATTGAAAATTCGCTACTATGCTCCCTTCTCGATCAAGAAAAAGCTAAGTGTTGTCGCATATAAGTTGGACTTGCCACCGGCGCCGAAGATTAATGATGCTTTTCACATTTCTGCTTTAAAGAAGTTTCGTGGATAGCCGAATCCTCCATACTTGCCACTACCACTTCAGTCCAATGAGGTTGGTCCCGTATTATAGCCACATGCAATACTTGAGGCGCGAACAATAATTAAGGATGGTCACGAGAATTCTGAGATCTTGATTCAATGGGGTGAAGGGAAGGCGTGTATGTCAACTTAGGAGAATGCTAACACTTTTGTCAGAGTTTTTTCTCAATTCAACCTTGAGGACAAGGTTGTTCTCAATGGGAAGGATAATGTTACGTGTATGAATAAAGGAGCAGCACCGATAGCAGACCACACAAAACAAAAGCATGATAGAATGGTGATAAGCATTTCAATTGGAAAAAAGTTAGTTACCAAAAAAAGAACACTTGGATGAAATGGTGACAAGCATTTCAATTGGAAAAAAGTTAGTTACGAAAAAAGGAACACGTAGAAAATGACTAGCTGAGCAAAGACCAATAAGAAGTGAGAGAATTAGAACTATAAATACTCGCTTGGAAGACTATAAAAGAGTAACATGATGTGGTACTCCTTTTCTCCTGATATTTGTGTTGTGCTTTCCTCTTTCTCAACTCTTTATTCTCTTCTTAATTTTTTTTTCATTTTTTTCACCCAACTCTAATAATTAACTATATGACTTGACTTCACAACTATTCTCTTCTTAATTTTTTTCTATCTATATATTTTTCTTATTCTATATTTTTCCTCCAATTACTTCTTAATTATATGTCGATGTTACATTAACTGAAAATTTTAAATATTTATTGTACGACATTACTAATTCACATAAATATATATACGTATATCTCATCCTTCTTAAGTTAAAAAATGTAAAACGAGACACGTCAATGGTCAGGTTGAGTTTTTAAAATTATACTAAATAATACATGTACCTTCTCGCTTTCTATACAAAAGTGTCACTTCATTGTATTAATTATTAAACACTACATGCACCATGTAGTTTTTCTTTGTGGTAAACTGGTAATTATTATTATTATTATTATTATTATTATTATTATTATTATTATTATTTCTTGTCAAAAATACTATTTTTGAATTATTATCTTTCTATGATATAATACATTATTACAATACATAAATTAAAACTAATTATATTTAATAGTTGATATAACATCAATACATTAATTAAAATTAAAACTATTCAAAAGTTTATTCATGTCAGTGTATTAATTATGACAAAACAAAATTATTATTGATTATAATATTTTTTATTTTTGATAAGCAATACAATAAGAAAAAGATGAATTATAACTTAATCTTAACATAGTATTTAACTAATAACCCTTTTTTACAAATGGAACACTACACCATACCTAAAGACTGTAGTGTTCTTTGTATTTTTGGATAGAATAAGTACTACACCCAAATGTATCGCTTTTTTGGACTAAATTTAAAACTTAAAAAACTACATAGTATATATTGTGTTCTTTGTATCTGAGAATAACATAAATTCCAAACTTCACAGACTTGTAATACTTTTTAAAATTGTTTATTTTTATGATTAGATTTTTTTTCTTTATATATATATGTGAATTAGTTGTTATTGAAGTATTTTTTTTATTTGTTTATTTGTTTATTTTTATTCTCTTTAAAAAAGTAAAAACAAGAATAATTATATGAAGATGAAACAAGACGGAAAAAAAAAAAAAAGATGATGACAATGATAAAGAAAAGAAAAAATGGAGTTTTGGCATGTGCATAATTTATTAGAAAAAAACAGCATTAAAATTTTTTTTTTTAACGATGGCACATAAAATTTCTTAACTAATTAGAAATGATCAGAAATAAAAAAAAACACCGAAATTTTTAAAAATAGCATCAAAATTTTTTCATCCTGACATTAAAATTTCTCCCAACATATTTTCTTCTTTTACTTCTTTTTCTTCATATTTTATCTCTTTTTTCTTTCTCCCAATATGTCTTCGTTCATGTTTTGTTATTGATATAATTTTTTTTCATTTTTTATGTTTTACTTTAAAAATGGAAAATTTTATCTAAATAAATATATTTTAAAGTTGAATTATATACTCCTAAATCTTAAAAAATAAACTGTCTTACAATATAACATGGAGATCAATTCAAATTATGTATTTATTATGATAAAATTTATTTGTTTTATATGACAAATTTGGTATTGTTTTTATTTTATTTGTGTATTTTATATAAAAAAATCTGATGTCATTCTCATTATCATCATTTTTGTGTGTGCTGTTTTTTTTATTTTTCTCTTTCTTGAAATTTTTAAAAATACACAAATAAATAAACAAATAAAAAAGTTGAATAAGAACAAAAATAATATATAAAAAGAAGAAAAACGATGCCAATGATGATGATAATAAAAGAAGAGAAAGAAAAATAAAAAAGAAAAAAGAAAAAAATACATATGTGATGATTTAGTTAGACTTAATTAGTTACATAAAAAATTTAATTGTCTAAAATTACTAATTACTAAATTTGTGAGTTTTATTACATTACTATTGGCTATAATGATATTAACTCTAAAATCAATTTACGAGACTCTTTTTAGTATCGAAAAATAACTACTACCATGCATTAATTATATGAAGAATATATTGTTTTATATTGGTTTTTGAAGTTATATTTGCGCCTCAATGTGATATTCAAAATTTTGATATATTTAATTTGATCTTCTAATTTAATATTCATGACTCACATTAATTCTTGTCCTTATTTTTGACATAAGTAAATAATTATTTTTAATCATAAAAAATTTAAGTACTGACAAAATTAACTACAAAAAAATAAATAAACTTTCTATCTATAAATATATATTTTTTTGAGAAAATAATTAATCATTAATTCTTTGTTCATTCTATTAAAAAAATATATTAAATTCTTTAATTATCCTTCGCTATCGTCTTCAAGCTCTTGGTTTTGATATAAAAAAAAAGAGATAATGCCAAGAAAATAAAGTCATGGTTCTTTCTTTCCAATACATTCTAGTTGCTGCTGCTTTATAAACCAGCAAATAATTTCTTAGAAAAAAGATTGGATTTTTATTTTTCAAAAATAAAAAACATAAACAAGTAGAACAAAAAAATACAGTAAAAACAATATAAGATAAAACATAGTTTGAACAAAAAGTGTTTGATTTTAAACTGAAATAAAGCTAAAAGGTTAGAACACAATTATGTGTAGAGAGGTCTCTTCCCTAGGATTAGCTTGTTACTCTTTTTCTCTTTGTTGTCTTTCTCTAATTCTTATATTTTTTTTTTCTTTTGTCCTAATCTTTTGAAATGCATCAAACATAGAGAAAAAGAAGAAGGAAAGAAGAAGAGAAAGAAGGTGCAGCTAACGAGCAAGGCTGTGAACTGATGTCACTGCTATAGTAAAGAATAGAGAGACAGAGATGAGGGGATGAGAAATAGAGTGAAGAAGATACAGAAAAGAATAAAAGGAAAATTAAAGAGAAAAGAAGGACAAGGGAAAAAGGATAGGGCAACGACAGAGGAGACCATGACTGCTGCTGCCGTCAAACAAGCTCTTTCTCTCCCCTGTTTCTGATTTGCTTCTATTGTGTCGCCACCGGTCTTTGACAAAGAAGAGTCTTCTTTCTCTCCTAACGGCCTGATACAAAATTCAGTGTAACTGCAGGCAGGTAGTGCAATGCTCCTCATTTGCTCAACCTGATAAGGACGCCATTGATTTGGAGAATGAAATGTGGAACAAGTTCTATGAATCTTATAGTGAAAATGCTTATGAGATTTTTGAGACTGTTTTTAGGGTGTAATTCCACCTTCCATTATTTAAGATTAATCCTGGTTCTGATTTATATTTTGGTAGGGTTCCATGGTTTAGGGATTAAAACTTGAAGTGTTGGAAATGGGATGATGATAAAAGTGTAATTTGGTACATTTAAAACAAAAATTAACAGAATCAACTTTAAATTTAGCAATTGGATAATTTTTTCAAAAAAATTATTTTTCATGGATATAAAATTAATTTAATGTTTTTGTAGTTAATTTTGTCAGCGTTTCAATCTTTGACTGTTAAAAATGGTTATTTACTCTTTTTGGCGTACTGATATAAACTGACAGTTACTCCGCTCACTACAACGTAGGCAAGAAATAGCGGCGGTTTATTATGGAAAATGCAGCAGTTTCAAACCGCCGTAGAACTGCTTACATTACAGGCATCCTTTAAAGCTCGGGGATTAGGGTTTGGAACCGATAGTATAACCACCACTCATCCAGTATATTGTGTCAAATTATTTTGCGGTGGTTTAAAATTGCAGCAATATGCACCTCCAAGAATTTGTTGTTCTTCGACGCTCATAAACTGTTGCTATTTGTAGCTATCAATTTTTACAATTTTTTGCGGCGGTTACTGACCGCCACTATCTGAAACCGCGCAATTTTCAAATTTATTTTCGTCGTCTATAACCATCGGTAGACCCCATTCTAAATTGTCACAAAAATATTATATTTTATAGCACAAATCACCATTATTTTTCTTAAAATATTATAGGTACTGTTTTGTTACTTTTTGAAGTTTATTTTTAATATTAAAATTCTCATTATTTTTCCTTCTAAAAATCTAATATTGATAGAGAAAACTCATGAAAAAATAATTGTGAATCAAATTAATATATTTATATGAATATCAACAGAGTATATCTCTAATTAAGAGTTGCATAGTCAACTTAAAAAAAAGTAGACTTCAAATAAAATAACATCCAGTCTTAATATCTATTTTTCGATTTGTTTCTCTAAGAAATTCATCCCTGCAGTGATGTCTGGTGGCAATTCTCCACCTTGCTGTTGCATTAGATATCTTAGAGTACTTTACATTGTTTGCCTCTTTATTTTCTCTAATACTACTTTATTCTCTACTGCCTTCCTTTTCAAAATCTCAGTCGCCACCTCTGCCTGTAGTTCAAGTAGCACCATTGGGGTCTCCTTTATTTGAGCTCCATCTCCCAACTATTGTGAATTCGGACCAAAGAGTTTACTAGGAGTCGATCTGAAACTCACGTCAGAAAACCCTACCTGAGTGTTTTCTTTTGAGAGTTTGAAAAAGCAAATTATTTTGAGAACACTCTAGAAGATTTATCACATTACTCAATCTCCACAATTGTTTTCTACATACATAAATAAGCAAACATAAGCAATTACGAACAAGAGCATAATTGAATAGACTTTTAACACAATTTTGTAATTAAAACTAATAGGAAATAATATAAAGAATCTCAACATTGTACTTAAACTAATGGCCGGAGCTTCTTCATGGATATAAAAACTATCACTTTGTTTGTGCACTAAGTTTGATAGCTCTCCTCTACTAACTCTCCTCTCTTGTAGTTCTGACTGTAATAATATAGTTTATACTATCACCATATTATATTCCACCCAAATAAAAAATCTGTAGACGAAAATATAATTCAAAAAGTAAATTCAAAAATAAATTACCTCTTCTTTTTAATGCCTTGCCACACTTTTTGAAATTTCGGTATAAATATATACTTGTTTCGATCGAGTCACAACTTTTTTTCTACATTTTTTCTATTATGCCATAAATAGATTTATTTATTTATTTATGAATTCAAATTAGATTACATGTGTGTTAGCCTTATTGCAATATGCAAGGAACTATTTCTAATGCTCTTTATTAATTTTCACGGGGTGTTCCTCAACATTTTGTTCAAGCATCTTTGTTGAGTCATAATACTCATGATACAACATGTTTTTTGTATCTTTCTAGGACTTGCCTATACTTTTTAATATTATACTTTTGATACTTTCTCTACTATCTTCATCAAAGTAGAACATTTTCTATAATGATAAGTTTAAATTGTTAGTAATTATTAAATGAAATTGATTTAATTTAACAACATATAAATTTGTACCTTAACAAAATTATTATAAACCTTGTCTTTGGTTCTAATCTTTCTTCAAATTTTTTCACAGATAAAAAATTTACCATAGTCAAGATCTAGCAATCCAAACATGCCACTTAATAGACCAGCTGCATCTCCAATTGATTATAGTTCTCTGTTTAATTTGAGTATGATTTTTCTACCATTATGTGACTTCATAGCTTCCCTCGCACTTAAATGAGCTTGCATGATTGTGCCATCAGAATCTATAAAAAATAGAACCTTATATATGTAATTATTGTGGCCAATATGTGAGAACAATAGAAAAATAGATGCTAAATCATTTTGGGTATAAAAGATTCAAGATTCATTATCAATAATATTAACATTTCAAAATTTTGTATTCTTGTATCATTTGTGCTTTTGAGCTTCATATGTAGCAGAAAAGGTTGTCAATGTATTGTTCAAAAGAATTTACCTTTGGGTCCAAGTCTTTATCCACTGGTTTCGAATTGAACACTGGTGCGGTGATTTAACAACCACAGACTAATCGGCAAGTCCACCGGGTCATACCAAGTAATATCTCAGGTGAGTGAGGGTCGATCTCACGAGGGTTGATGGATCAAGTAACAATGGTTGATTGATGAGCTTAGTCAGGCAAACAGAAAAGAGTGTTGGATGTTCAAAGAGCATTAAACAATCGTGCAGAAACTAAAATAGTAAAGTAAATGGTTTGGAAATAAAATATGGAGAAAACAGTTAAGGTTTCAGAGTTATCTATTTTTCCGGATTAACTTTTCTTACTAACTTTTTTAATCATGTAGGATTTAATTTATGGCAAACTATATGTGACTAGACCCTAATTCTTTAGACCTTTCTAGTCTCCTCTAAAATTTATCAACAGCCAATTCCTTGGTCAATAAATTCCAATTAGAGGGTGATGATCAAATTCCAGTTTATATGCCACAAAAACTCTAATTACCCAAAAATAAAAGGATTATATGTCACGTATCCTGTTAAATCCAAATAATTAAAATTTAGGAGAATATGACAGAGCTCCTAACCTTAACAGTGGAGGTTTAGTTGCTCATGGTTCAGAGAGAAAATAAGGATTCAGGTAAAATGTACTGAGCTCCAATCTGATGGCATGAAAAGTTAACTAATGGAATCTCTTTTTATAACTAATCCTAATTAATTTTAGAAAAATATATTTTATAAAATTAAGTAATATCTTTTCCTAATTTAAAAATCAAATTTAAATTTAAAACAAAATTAATTATAACAATCATCAAGTCTTCAATTGATGGATGGGGACCACTTGATTCCTTCACTCTGCAGCCTCTGATCTGTGCTTTTCGGGCTGAAAACTGGGTCAAAAGCAACCCAAAAATCGCCCCCAACATTTTCTGCACGTGGCGCATGTCACGCATACGCGTCAGTCACGCGTACGCGTCGATAGTCTTTTCCGCGTGTCACGCGTACGCGTCAAGTACGCGCACGCGTCACTGTGCAAATCTTCAAATCACGCGTATGCGTCATCCACGTGCACGCGTCACCATAGAAAGCTCCAAATCACGCGCACGCTTCAGGTACACGTACGTGTCGCTCCTCGCTGGTTTTCTCCTTTAATTCTTGTGCTGCAGAAACTCCATCAAATCCAGCTGAATGTTACCTAAAATAAACAGAAATGCACAAGACTCAAAGTAGCATCCATAGTGGCTAAAAGATAATTAATTCTTGATTAAACTCAACAATTTAAGTGCAAATTCACTAGAAAAAGATAAGAAAGATGCTCACGCATCACAACACCAAACTTGAACTGTTGCTTGTCCTCAAGCAACCAAAACTAATATAGGCTTAGGATGTGAAGTTGCATGAGAATGAGAGTTCGATTAAGCTCATGTCTCTTCTTATAGTGGGGTTTATAACTGCAATCCTGAATAGGTTTGGCATCTCACTCTCCTTTGAATCAGAAGGATGTCATTGTCATTCAGAATTAGAATCCGGATAATATTATGAATTCTCTGATCTTTATATTTCAGTTTAATCCTTGAACACAGCAAAATTTACTTTAGTTAATTTTTCTTTGGTGCTTTGCACTTTGAGCCTAGTCGTGACTTCAAATGTTTTGTCTCAAGGGTTACTTGACACAGAAACACCACAAGCACTTAACTAGGGAATTCTCTTTGAGTTCTGATTTTTTTCTTTTAGTAACTCCCAGACAGTGGTGCTCAAAGCCTTTGGCATACTCTGTTAAACGCACTTGGTCTCGACTCTAAATGTTCTGTCTCAAGGATTACTTGACACAATAACACCATAAGCATATGACTAAGAAAACAACTATTTGAGCTTTTAATCATGTCTGACCTCCCTAGTCATTGATGCTCAGAACCTTGGACCTTGCTTTTATAGTTTCTTTTTCTTTTGCTGTTTCTTTTGCTTCAAGGATTAAATTTTTTTTTCAAAGAAGTCATAATAATTCTCTAAATTCCTGTTCCTTGTACATCAACATTTCTTGATTCAAATTCAAATATACACTATTCATGTCATGTATTCAGAATCACAGAAAATATCACCACATTTAAGTAAATAAGACTACTCTTAAATATAACTCAATTTCTCATGCAATACATCACTTCTTTTTCTTTTGAATTCAAGCTTTAGTGAGTAATACATGAGACAAAAAAATTTTTGGGTTAAAAGTACTAAAGATCATGCAAGCAATCAAAGCAACAGAAAACAAAAGATAACACAATAAGAACGGAGGAGAAATAGAATGAAAGGAACTCAACCATCTCAGTTATGCTGGTGGTCATCTCATTCCTTCATGAAGAACATTCTTCTCCTTTTGGTGCTAGACAGAAAAGCCATAAGCGAAGTGGTGCACGAAATTGCAATCACACTTTTGCAACTCCGCACAACTAACCAGCAAGTGCACTGGGTCGTCCAAGTAATACCTTGCGTGAGCAAGGGTCGATCCCACGGAGATTGTCGGCTTGAAGCAAGCTATGGTTATCTTGTAAATCTTAGTCAGGATATCAGAAATTATCAGGATTGATTGTGAAAAGCAAAAGAACATGAAATGATTACTTGTTTTGTAGTGATGGAGAATAGGTTGAGGTTTGGAGATGCTCCATCTTCTGAATCTCTGCTTTCCTACTGTCTTCTTCTTCAAACACGCAAGTCTCCTTCCATGGCAAGCTGTATGTAGGGTTTCACCGTTGTCAATGGCTACCTCCCATCCTCTCAGTGAAAAT
>NC_029777.3:79739971-79740641 GCF_000817695.3 Arachis duranensis
TTAAGAACAAGTATTATCTTGGAATGGAAGCAAGCATGATTGAATGAGAAACAGTAGTAATTTGCATTAATCCATCAAGACACAGCAGAGCTCCTCACCCCCAACCATGGGGTTTAGAGACTCATGCTGTGGAAGATACAATGAGAAACGTGTAAAGTGTCATGAGGTCCTGATACAATGTCAAAAGATCCTATTAATAGTAAACTAGTAGCCTAGGGTGTACAGAAATGAGTAAATGACGTAAAAATCTACTTCTGGGTCCACTTGGTGTGTGCTTGCGCTGAGCATTGAAGCTTTTATGTGTAGAGACGTTTTCTGGAGTTAAACGCCAGTTTTCATGCCAGTTTGGGCGTTTAGCTCCAAGTTTTATGCCAGTTCCGGCGTTTAACGCTGGAATTTCTGAGGGTGACTTTGAGCGCCGGTTTGGGCCATCAAATCTTGAGCAAAGCATGGACTATCATATATTGCTGGAAAGCCCAGGATGTCTACTTTCCAACGCCGTTGAGAGCGCGCCAATTGGGCTTCTGTAGCTCCAGAAAATCCACTTCGAGTGCAGGGAGGTCAGAATCCAACAGCATCTGCAGTCCTTTTTGGTCTCAGAATCAGATTTTTGCTCAGGACCCTCAATTTCAGCCAGAAAATACCTGAAATCACAGAAAAACACACAAAC
>NC_029777.3:79746344-79746543 GCF_000817695.3 Arachis duranensis
GATGGTGGTAGTGGTTTGAGTTCAGGCTTGGGAGGCTTATCCTCCTCCTGAGGAATTTTCGAAAATTCCTTTGCTTCTTCTGGTTCTTTTTGATCAGTTTGAGCATCTTTGAAGATGTCCTCAAGCTCTGATTCTAGGCTTTCAGCCATATTGATCTCTTCTACCAGAGAGTCAATAATGTCAGCGCCCATGCAGTCAA
>NC_029777.3:79747906-79864301 GCF_000817695.3 Arachis duranensis
CTTAACTGTGTCATCCTTTTTGGAGGGTAAAAATGATTCAGGAATTTGTCTGACAACTGTTTCCATGTTTTTATGCTTGCTGTAGGTTGGTTATTCAACCACCTTTTAGCTTGATCTTTTACAGCAAATGGAAACAGTAATAGTCTGTAGACATCCTGATCTACCTCTTTATCATGTACTGTGTCAGAAATTTGTAAAAACTGTGCCAGAAACTCAGTAGGTTCTTCCTGTGGAAGACCGGAATACTGGCAATTTTGCTGCACTATGATAATGAGTTGAGGATTTATGCAGCTGTAATGGGGTTAGCATATGACCCCAGAGTCCTTTTGGACTGATTAATCCCACTTAAGTCCATAATGGACGAAAGGGAAATGATAATGATTGCAAGGAGATAAGTCAGCGACGCTTGCGCGTCATGTGCTCGTTTTTTTTTTAATATTCGGTCCCTGTTCTAAGATAGCTGCACGATCAGAAAAATAGTAAAATTTCAATAAAAATCAAATAAGTAAGAAAACTACTACTACGAAAAATAACTATGGATACGAAATTATCGGGTTGCCTCCCAACAAGCGCTCTTTTACCGTCACTAGCTTGACGGTCAGCTCCTCTAAGGAGGAGGATCATAGGGGCTCAACTCTTCACCCCTTACTTTGAACTTCTTTCCTCTGTCTCCATAACGTAGCTTAATATGCTCCAGAGAGAGGATTCTGCTTACTGTATAAATCCATGCTGGATTGCTGGTCAACACCACCTTCATTCTTGGGGAGAAACCTTCAGTGGGGATCTTTTTGTTTCTCCATCCTCTGTGTACTTTCTTCTTTTTGGGAACCTCCTCCTTGGTAGATGATGCATTCCCAACACCAAACTTATGTTTGATGTCAGGAATTTTATTGATTGTTGCCAAGGGAGGTTTGAGCTGCAGATTCTGCTGTGTATCATCAGGGGGTTTTTGAAGGGTTGGATCAATAAGCTCGGTCTGCATGCACCTCTCTCTTTCACCTGCTGAATGTACACCTTTGAAAACATGGAAGACTAGTTGATCATCAAGCATTCTAAGCACTAATTCGCCCACTTCTACATCAATCAGAGCTCTTCCAGTGGCTAGAAATGGTCTTCCTAGAATTATAGAGGCATTCTCATCCTCCCCCGTGTCAAGAATCACAAAGTCTACTGGGAGAAAGAACTTACCCACTTTGACCAAGATATTCTCCACTAATCCGTATGTAGGCTTCATAGATTTGTCTACCATCTGTAATACTATCTTTGTGGGTTGTGCCTCTTAGATTTGCAGCTTCTTCATCATAGATAAGGGCATTAGATTTATGCTTGTCCCCAGATCACATAGGGCTTTCTCAAAGGTTGTGCTCCCAATGGTGCATGGAATTTGAAAGCTCCCTAGATCTGACATATTCCTTGGCAAGTTATTCTGAATTACAGCACTACATTCTTTAGTCAGGACTACTGTCTCGTCTCCCTTTAAACGCTTCTTCTTTGACAACAGCTCCTTCATGAACTTGACAAAGATAGGCATTTGTTCCAAGACCTCAACAAAAGGAATATTGATTTGCAACTTTCTGAAGACTTCCAAGAACTTTGAAAATTGCTTGTCCTTGGTCTTCTTTTGAAGTTTCTGAGGATATGGCATCTTAGGCTTGTACTCAGGAGCCTTTGGCAATGTAGGATGAGTGTCAAGAGAGTTTGGAAATGGGTTGTCCGCACGCTTTGGAGGAGCGTGCTCTTCATCTTCCTTCTTCTCCTCTGGAGCTTCTTTTTCAACTGACTCTTCATTGACCTTAGCCTTAGAGCCAGCTACTTTACCACTTCTCAGTTGAATAACCTTGCAATCTTTTTCAATAGGCTCCTCAGCAACTTGTGCTTTCATACTTGCCACTTGTCCATTTATCAAGGTGATAGCCTTGCATTCCTCTCTTGGATTTACCATTGTATTACCAGAAAGGCTATTAGTGGTCCTTTGATCAATTTCATTAACTTTTGTTGCTAATTGACCCATCTGAATCTCTAAGTTCTTGATTGATGCTCTAGTTTCCTGTCTAAAACTTATCAACATTGCTTCCAAATCATTATTCTGTTGGGGCTGAGAAGTTGCTTGCTGAGATGACTAAAACTGGTGGTTATTAAAATTATTCTGTTGAAAATCACCCTGAGAATTATGATTAAAACTTTGTGGCCTCTGAGGTTGCTCTCTCCACCCAAAATTTGGGTGATTTCTCCACCCCTGATTGTAGGTCTTAGAATAGAGATCATTGTTGGGATTTCTAGGAGCACTCCCCATGTAATTGACCTGTTCAGAAGAAAATTGAGCATAATCATAATTATCATTTTGCACAAAATTACCTGTCATGTCATAAGAGGCTTCTTGAGGTGGATTTTGGGTGTTAATAGCTGAGACTTGTATGCCACCCATCTGTTGAGTAAGTAGACTTATTTGCTGAGACATAAGCTTGTTCTGAGCAAGAAGAGCATTAAGAGTTTTTATTTCCATGACACCCTTCTTCTGAGGAGCCTCAGAGTTCACAGGATTCGTGTTAGATGAGTATAAATATTAGATACTAGCAACCAATTCAATAAGCTCAATAGTCTCCTCCGGTGTCTTATTCTTGTGCAATGAATCACCTGCAGAATTATCTAAGCACATCTTGGACATTTCACCCGAACCTTCATAAAAGATATCTAGTTGGGTCCATTTGGAGAACATGTCCGGAGGGCATTGCCTAGTCAGTAGCTTGTATCTCTCCCAAGCTTCATAAAGAGTTTCACCATCCTTCTGCCTGAAGGTCTGAACCTCCACCCTAAGCTTAGTCAGCTTCTTTGGTGGGAAAAATTTAGTAAGAAACTCAGTAACAACCTTGTCTCAAGTATCCAAATTCTCCTTGGGTCAGGAATCTAGTCATAGCTTTGCTCCATTCCTCAGGACAAATGGGAAGAGCATGAGTTTGTACACCTCTGGGCTCACTCCATTTGTCTTCACAATATCACAAATCTGCAAAAAATTGAAAATAAATTGATTTAGGTCTTCGTGGGGATGACCATAATACTGGCAATTTTGTTGCACCAGGGTGACTAGTTGTGGCTTCAACTCAAAGTTATTCACAGCTATAGGAGGCACCACAATGTTTTTTCCATAAAGATCTGCAGTAGGAGCAGAATAAGAACCAAGCACTCTCCTTTATTGCTCATTCCCATTCGGATTTTCCACATTGACATTATCAGCATTATTAGGATCCATAGTGGATTCTGCAGCCTTGTAAAGCCTTGTCTGTTGTAAACGTCACCTGAATGTCCTTTCAGGTTCAGGATCAAAGTCTAAGAGATGTTCTTTGTCTCTGTTCCTGCGCATAAACAAACAGAAAACAAGAAAAGATGGGAATCTCTATGTCAGAGTGCAGAGAATTTCCAGTGAGGTAACCTGTGTAAAGAGATAAAATATTTTTTTCGAGATTAATAAAGCAAAAGTTAAATAAAATTAAAACTAAAACGCCTAATCTAAGCAATCAAACAACTAATAGTTGTTAATCACTATCAATCCCAGGCAACGGCGCCAAAAACTTAGTGCGGTGATTTAACAACCACAGACTAACCGGCAAGTACATCGGGTCGTACCAAGTAATACCTCAGGTGAGTGAGGGTCGATCCCACGAGTATTGATGGATCAAGCAATAATGGCTGATTGATGAGCTTAGTCAGGCAAACAGAAAAGAGTGTTGGATGTTCAAAGAGCATTAAACAATCGTGCAGAAACTAAAATAGTAAAGTAAATGGTTTGGAAATAAAATATGGAGAAAACAGTTAAGGTTTCAGAGTTATCTATTTTTCCGGATTAACTTTTCTTACTAACTATTTTAATCATGTAGGATTTAATTTATGACAAACTATATGTGACTAGACCCTAATTCCTTAGACCTTTCTAGTCTCCTCTAAAATTCATCAACAGCCAATTCCTTGGTCAATTAATTCCAATTAGAGGGTGATGATCAAATTCCAGTTTATATGCCACAAAAACTCTAATTACCCAAAAATAAAAGGATTATATGTCACGTATCCTGTTAAATCCAGATAATTAAAACTTAGGAGAATATGTTTTCAAGCTGTTGTTCAAGTAAAGAGCTTTTCCAAGTTATACAAGAACTCAAATAGAAAGAGGGTCATACTTCTGTTCCACCCAAATTCATAAGATGAAGAGCGAAAACAATTCTCAAATTATAAATCCATACATGAATTAAAATAGAAAAAGAAATAAAAATCAATCCATACAAATAGACAGAGCTCCTAACCTTAACATGGAGGTTTAGTTTCTCATGGTTCAGAGAAAAAATAAGGATTCAGGTAAAATGTACTGAGTTCCAATCTGATGGCATGAAAAGTTAACTAATGGAATCCCTTTTTATAACTAATCCTAATTAATTTTAGAAAAATCTATTTTCTAAAATTAAGTAATATCTTTTCCTAATTTAAAAATCAAATTTGAATTTAAATCAAAATTAATTATAACAATCATCAAGTCTTCAATTGATGGATGGGAACCACTTGATTTCTTTACTCTGCATCCTCTGATCTGTGCTTTCCGGGCTGAAAACTGGGTCAAAAGCAGCCCAGAAATTGCCCCAAGTACTTTCTGCACATGGCGCATGTCACGCGTACGCGTCGATAATCTTTTTCGCGTGTCATGCGTACGCGTTAATTATGCGCATGCGTCGCTGTGTAAATCTTTAAATCACGTGTACGCGTCATCCACGTGCACACGTCGCCATGAAAAGCTCCAAATCACGCGCACGCGTCAAGTACGCGTATGCGTCGCTCCTCGCTGGTTTTCTCTTTTAATTCTTGTGCTGCAGAAACTCCATCAAATCCAGCTGAATGCTATCTAAAATAAACAAAAATGCACAAGACTCAAAGTAGCATCCATAGTGGCTAAAAGATAATTAATTCTTGATTAAACTCAACAATTTAAGTACAAATTCACTAGAAAAAAATAAGAAAGATGCTCACGTATCAAACACCATCTACGCAGGTTTGTGAAACTGGACTTAGTTTGGTACAGGGTGGATGGAATGGGCAAAAAGATGTAGCTGCAGGAATACCACCATTATAGGGTGGAGGAAATTAGACAGACATCGTGATGGGAGGATGAAGCCGCAAGAGCTCCCGTTTGAGGTTGCTGACATATTATTTCTAATTTTGATATTTTCGTGAAAACAAGCTTTTCTAAACATCTTAAATTTTTAGTATCAAAATACAATCAATATTCATTAATAATAATAATAATAATAATAATAATAATAATAATAATAATAATAATAATAATAATAATTAACATCTCAAAACTATAAGAAATTAAGCGCAATACTTCTAGCAAATACTTGATAAGGGGAGAATTCATTATTTGAGTATGCAAAAATTAAATTATTATCACTCTTTTTCTCTAAACCAAATTAATAGAAAATATAATCTAAACTAAAAAAATTTGGATAAATTTTGATGAAAATAAGACTCAAATTTTGTAAGTCGTAAAAAATTATAACAAGAAAGAGGGAGCAAGGTAAAAGAACAAACCAATGAGAGAGTAGATAGATGGAGCGATAGAGTAGCATACGAGGTAAAGAGAAAGGATGCACCGACTATAGCAAGATGGATTGGCGGCCATGCAACTCCACAACGACACAGATGTGCAAGGTGGAAGAAGAAAGAATAATGGTTTCACGACCTTCTACTTTACTTTTGTGTATGGGTCTGATGTTGAGATTTGAGAATGAGTTGGGTCTAAATGATGCCTCCATGCATGTGTTAATTATATTATTAAGAAAATGTTTAATTTAGTAGAGATTGTCCACAAAACCGCCACTAACATATTAGATTCTACTGCACATTTATAAGTGCAGATTGAGGCGCTGTTATCTTTCTAATTTGTGGCGATTTTGAAAATGGTTTTCAATTTTTTGCTGCTATTTTCTGTTTATGTTGTAGTGGCTAGACATTCTAATGACTATCTAAAGTGGTAATTGAAGTTTTTTTAATCTCAATTTACTCTTTACAAAGCATTTAAAATCCTAATTCTCATTTTACTTATGAATTTTAAAGGTTTCTTAAAGAATAAATTGAGTAAAAAATTTTAATCGTCACTTCGGATAGCTATTAGAAAATTTAGCAAGGTAGCCATCAATTCGTCTCAACACAGCGTTAATGGTTTTGAAACGAAAATAAAGTCGGGATCTTATATGAGTCATAGATTTTAAGTTGGGAACTTATTTGAATAAATTAAAATTTTAAGGAACAAATTGAATTATGAGTATAAGTTGAAATATTAATTTGAATGTTTTTTTTCCTCCATGCATCTTAGTTGTTATTATATATCTATCACACACAATATAATATAGTTAAAAGTATATTATTTTTTTTTCAATTGGTACTGTATGATCTCTCATTTAATAAAAAAAAGAAAGATAATCATTTGAGGCCATAGTGAATGAAGACAATCTCATAAAAGTTAGTTTAATAATCATCGGTACTATAAATGAAAGGTTGAGATTAAGTAATGGATGACCTCAATGTTTTTGAGCAATGAAGAGGATCTATCCCAGCTCCAACAAATGTTGACTTTGACAAATTTGCCATGCTAATTGCCATGATGGTCCTATCCCAAAAGGAATGAAAAAATACAATTCGGATATCAAAGTGGCTCCAATAATAATAATGAACAAATTCTATGAAGAGATTCTTCCTTCCATTATTTTTTCTCCTCTCTCCCCAACACCTCGAAAGCTCTTTAGGGTTTGGAAAGAGTAGTTCATCTTACATCAGTTTTACATCGTGAATCCATCCTCATTAGATACATCTAGTGAAGCGTGTAAATCTTCAGCATCGTCGTCCTGAAAAATAAAATGGCAAGTGAAACAGAACACGTAAAACCAACAGAACAGGAACATGAAGAACCCCTAGTAGTGTACGATGAAGAGGACATCTCGGAAAGTGTTCAACAATATCAAAACAGTATCATCGGAAGGCTCATGACTAACAAAGAAATCAACTTGGGATGGATCCAGACAGCAATGATAAATATTTGGAAGAGACCAAGATGCTTCAGAGTAATGGAAATAAAACCAAAAATATACCAGTTTTTTTTCCAACATGAAGCAGATCTGAACAAAGTACTTAGAGAAAATCCATGGTACTTCAGAAATGCTTGGCTAATAGTCAAAAGATGGCAAAAGGGAGAGGAAAATGTTGACAAAGGACTGGACACAATAGAGACCAAAATGTAGATTTGGGGCCTCCCAGAGCATTGCAAAACAATAAATCTTGGGAGGAAAATAGCTGTATGTATGGGAGAAATATCTGAATGTGAGCTGTATGAAGTAAGAAAGGATCAAGAAATGTTCATCAAAGCCACTATCAAGATGAACACCAACACACCTTTCATGAAGGGAACAAATGTGGGCAGCAAGGAGGAAGGTCTTATATGGATTACCTTCAAATATGAAAAGCTACCAACTTTCTGCTACTACTGCGAAAAAGTAGGACACGACGAGAACACCTGCGAGAGAGCGGAAAAAGATGAAGAAAAAGGTAAGAATAATTCGAAATCCCTAGGTCCATGGTTAAAAGCTGAGTACATAGGAACCAAAGTGAGGAAAACAAATGAAAAAACAGAGACTGAACAGGGCCATACAAATATGTGCGATCAAGCACTAAAAGCTAAGCTAGCTGATAGGTTAATGGAAAAATTGGCGAGTCTGTCGGTTGCGGACTCTCAGGAGTCTGAAATCGGGAAAGATTCATGCCAAGCCCCTGCTTTAACTCTCCCGGACATCTTCTTGCTGAGAAGGGATTTGGGAGAAGATATCAAAAAGGGGAAGGACCTCTAGAAGCCTTCAGATATGCCACCGAAATATAACAAGGAGCAAAAGAAAGAAACCGAGGAAAACAAGATAAATGAGCAACCAGAAAATGGAACAAAGCAGCTGATGAATGGTAAAAAAGAAGAAGAAAGGAATATAGAAGAATAGAAAACAAGAGCCTCTAATGGGATAAATGACATCACTAACTCAAAGGGAGGAGAAAAGTCTATAATGGAAAAGAAATGGAAGCGACAAGCCAGAGAGGTAGCGGGAAACATAGTAATGAGCCCAGATCCAGAAAACAAAGCACAAAAGAGGAAAGATAATCCAGCAGAAGAGATTGAGACAGATGAAATGACAACAAAGAACAAGAGACATGCAACAACACAAAGATCGGTGGAGGCTGCTGTGCAGCCCCGCCGGGAACCATGAAAATACTGAGTTGGAATTGCCGTGGGCTTAGGAACCCATGGGCAATGCGAGCCTTAAACAAGCTCATCCAACAAAAAGCTCCCAACCTTGTTTTTCTCATAGAGACAAGGAAGAAGGCGAATGAGATAATGAGGCTGAGATACAGAGGCGGGCTACAAAACGTAATTGGAGTGGATTGTAAGGGCGAAGGAAGACAAAGAAGTGGGGGTCTAGCAATGCTGTGGGACAGCTCAATAGATATCAAATTGATATCCATGTCATCAAATCACATTGACATTGAGGTGAAAATAGAAGATAACAGCTGTGTTTGGAGAGCAACAGGGTTTTATGGCTTTCCAGAAAATCAAAACAAGAAAGCTAGTTGGGAACTTATAAGGTCGCTTGGACAGAATTCTAATCTCCCTGGGTGATAATTAGCGATTTCAACCAAGTGATGAGCCAGAGTGAGAAACAAGGAGGAGCCCCAGTTATTTATCACAAGTCAGAGGCTTTCAAGAGGCTATCCAGACCAGTGAGCTTCTTGATCTCGGCTTCATTGGTAACTCTTTTACCTGGTCAAATGGGCAAGTAGGGGAAAAGAATATTCAAGAATGTTTGGACAGAGCTATGGCGAACATTGAATGGAAGGAGAAATTTCCAAAGTCAGCAGTCCAGCATTTAACTAGATATAAATCAGACCACTGTCCCATTTTTCTTGACTTAATTGGAAGTGAAAGGTTGAGAAGGAAGAAACAGAAAAAATTTAGATTTGAAGAAATATGGTTGACAAATGAAAATTGTGGACACGTAGTGGAAGAAACATGGAAAAATAGCAGGGGGCATAAAGGAGAAGCTGCAATTCTGCACTGAGAGACTGGATAGCTGGGGACAAGAAGTTTTTGGGGACATCCCGAGGAGAATTAGGGTGAACCAACAGAGGCTGGACAATCTCAACAAACTTCCACAATCCGACGAGACTTTGAGGACGACAAAAGAGGTAGAGGCCGAACTAGACAACCTGCTGCAAGACAAAGAAATTTGGTGGAGCCAGAGATCAAGAGCCACATGGCTGAACCATGGAGACAAAAATACCAAGTTCTTCCACCAAAAAGCATCCCTGAGAAAAATGAGGAATCGGGTAGATTCAATCACAGATGGCGCGGGAATCAAGTACGAGGATGAAGAGGAAATTGAAAGAGTAATGAAAAGTTTTTTTTTTGAGAAACTGTTTACATCGGAAGAAGTTATAGATGTGAAAGAATCAGTTGACATGGTGAGAGGCGGGATAAATGGTAAAAGATTTGAGACTCTCAATGCTGATTTCACTAGCGACAAAGTTTATCAAGCGCTTCATCAGATGCACCCTACGAAAGCGTCGGGACCCGATGGCTTTCCAGCCATATTCTACCAAAGAATGTGGAAATGTGTTGGCAAGGATGTCACTGATGCTGTCCTAAAGATTCTCAATGAAGGAGCTGACGCAAAGCAAATAAACCAAACCCATATCTGCATGATCCCCAAAGTGGCAAGGCCAAAACACACTAAAGAGTACCGCCCCATCTCTCTATGCAATGTCATCTTCAAATTGGTAACAAAAACCATGGCTAATAGATTAAAGATTATTCTCCCGCAGATTATTGGTGAAAATCAAAGCACTTTTGTCCCGGATAGACTAATCACGGATAATGGGTTGATTCCCTTTGAAATCTTTCACTACATGAAGAAGAAAACAAGGGGAAGAAAAGGTTATGTAGGTCTAAAGCTCGATATGGAGAAAGCGTACGATAGAGTCGAGTGGATTTTCCTAAGAGAGGTGTTAATCTCAATGGGTTTTCCAAATAGATGGGTGCAAACAATCTGAAAATGTGTCAGTACAACCTCCTTCTCAGTGCTGCTGAATGGAGCCCCATCAAACCTTTTAAACCCTCGAGAGGGTTGAGACAAGGAGCCCCCTCTCCCCATACCTCTTCATTATTTGTGCCGAAGTGCTATCAGACAACCTCATGAAGGCGCAAGAGAGCAAAATGATTCACGGGATCAAGATCTCTAGAACAGGGCCAGAGATAAACCATCTTTTCTTTGCAGATGATAGTATACTCTTCACTAGAGCAACAGACCAGGACATCCAAGCAACAAAGAAAGTGTTGGTCAGGTTCCAACAAGCCTCGGGACAACGAATTAACACGAAAAAATCAGAGCTGTCTTTTAGCCGAAATGTACCTACTATCAGACAAAGATTGATTCAAGAACGGTTAGGAATAAAGGCTGTAGAAAGGCACTCAAAGTATCTGGGGCTACCGACTTTCGTCGGAAGATCCAAAAAATAAGTCTTCGAGTACGTCCAAGAGAAGGTGTGGAAAAAGCTCAAAGGGTGAAAGGAAAAGTTTCTATCAAAGGCTGGGAAGGAGGTGCTCATAAAAGTGGTGGTTCAATTAATTCTAACTTACATCATAGGGTGTTTTAGGTTACCAACGAGTCTATGTCAACACATCGCATCTATGATTAGTAAGTTTTACTGGGGCTCGAAGAATGGAGAGAGAAAGATACATTGGGTTAAATGGGAAAAACTCTGTAACCCAAAACAGAGTGGTGGATTAGGCTTTCGAGACATTGAGGCCTTTAATTCAGCTCTCTTAGCTAAACAGGGGTGGAGACTCATTCGAAACTCAGAATCTCTAGCCGCAAGAACCATCAGGAAAAAATACTACAATCGAAAAACCTTTTTGAATGCAGATTTGGGGTTCACTCCCAGTTTCACGTGGAGAAGCATATGGCAAGCAAAAGGTGTGCTTGAACTGGGTGGTTTCTGGAAGGTAGGTAATGGTAAAGAGATTAAAGTTTGGAAAGATCCCTGGCTATCCAAACAGAACAGTTCAAAAGTATGATCCCCCAACCCACCATCTCTAGACAAGATTACTAAAGTAAAGGAGCTTATGAAGGAAGAGGAAAAAGAATGAAATACAGAGCTGATAAACCAAGTCTTCCTACCTTTCGAAGCAAAACAAATTCTAGAGATCCCAATTCCCAGATCAAAGCAATCAGACAAGTTCATTTGAAAAAAGGCAAAAAATGGATTGTTCAGAGTAAAGCTAGCATACCACGAAATTAAAGCACAAAACAGGAATCAATCAACAAATTGGCAAGAAGAACAGAGAAAGGAAGGTACCTGGAAACAGATTTGGAAGATTAAAGCCTCCCCAAGAACACTGAATTTTCTGTGGAGACTGATGCATAAATCCCTCCCAACTATGAAGAACCTAAGGCGCAGAGGAATTGAATGTCCACCAATTTGTGAGAGATGCTGGGCAGGAGAGGAGACAGAAGAACACCTCTTCAAACACTGTGATTTTGCAAGGCATTTCTGGTTTGCATCACCATTCAATTTAAGGCCTGAAACAAACAGAGAAAATAATGTGAAAGGATGGATTACACAGATTTTGGGTAAGCTTCAGATGAAAGAACAAGGCCTTTTTGTACCTTACTAAATCAACTCTGACAAGTAAGGAATTCGATGATTTTTTAAAAGAAAGTACTAACAATTGAGGAAGAAATAAAAAAAGCATTGACCTCCTTCGAAGAATTCTGGAACACCCAAGCTACTTTGGAAGAGTTGAGGAAGAGTCATAACTCACCAACTTTCATTACGCAAAAGTGGGAAGAGTCACCAAACTCAATGCTAAAAGTAAATGTAGATGCAGCCGTTGGTAAGATTAATAAATGAGGTGTAGGAGTTGTTATTAGAGATAACTTGGGCCAAGTCATGGCAACAGTTTGTTGGGCTATTCCATTCCCCCTTGAGGCCCATGAGGCATAAGCATATGCTGCCTATCGAGGAATGAAGATGGTTATAGAAAGTTGTTTTACAAATATTATTTTGGAGAGTGATAGTATGCAGGTGGTGAAAGCTCTCAAACAAGGAAAGATAATTGACTCTTATGTTGGTTTCTTCATTGCTGATAGTTTGTATTTAATAGGTAATTTTAGATCAATTTCTTTTAGTCATGTGAAGAGACAAGGAAATAGAGTAGCTCGTGAATTAGCACAATATGCTCTTACCAATCCAAATAGAGTGTGGATGGAAGATGCACCTACTCATGTAATGAATCTGGCCTTGACAGATATATTGGCTCCTTTGAATTGATAATTCTTCCTTTTCCCAGTCAAAAAAAAAAATAATGAACAAAGAACTATATACAAATGATGTTGTCACATAAATTACAAAAGTATTAATTTGTTAATTCTGAAATTTATGTGAGGATTCAGCCGGTTTATGGTTATAATTAATTAAACAGGGCCCCGATTTTTAACAAAAAGCTGCTTTTTGTGACAATAAAGGTTTTTCCTTTCCCTAATGTCATTGCCAACTGAAGTTAGACCAAGCAATTAAACCCCTAAAGAAGGGTAGGGTATTAATTTAGTCCTACAAAAAAGGTACTCCAACGTCAATCGATTTGTTAAAATATTATGATGTTGAGTCCATAAAATGTTAATCAATAAACTAAATTAAGATGAATTCTAATAAAAACATTCAGTGCTATTGCAATAGACCCTATTACAAATTTGAATTCGAGGTCGCAAAACTTTTATTGAAAATCTAGAAATTTAAAGTTTCAATACTTTTATAATGCATATATTAGAAATATTTTAAAATATCAACTTTTAAATAACCTTAACAAGTGTTCTTACAAAATCCTAAAAGAAATTAACACATCATTATACACCAATAACTATTTTTTATCATGTCATGTATGACCATTTTTTAAAAGATCAATTTGATGTTTTACTCGACGCTTGATTTTTTTATCAAAATGTTTTACTCCAATCTAGAATGATCAAATTGATTCCTTTGATAGGGGAAAAATGACACTAGATCCTCGGGCTAATCCCCATCTCTTCTAATATTTTTTTTCTATTATTATTTTGGGTGGTGTTGCTCTTATAATTTAGTCCTGAAAACTATTTGTGGCCATTTCTTATTTTTTGGTTACGTTTATCCCAGTTAACTTTAGCTTCTAGTAAAATTAAAATTATTTGCAAAAAATAAAGTTAGCTTAGTGATAGAAACACATTATAATTCTGAATAAATTTAGATTCCATTCCTAAAAAGAACATCTTTTGGCCAAACACATCTAGCTAACTTCAAAACAAAATTTGTTAGGATTGAAACATAATGCAACTAAAGCAAACTTCAATAGCTCACAAGTTAATTAATGTCACCTAAAATCAATTTTATGAGAAGTAGAACGAAATACACACCGAGTCTAGAGGTGCCTTCATGCAATAACAAAGCACAGGTCTCACACAACTCAAGTTGATATATATTTTCCCAAAAGAATAAATAGTTCTTTTCAGTTTTCACTTATTCCAAATAATAAAAATTAACACAACAATAACAAGAGTCACACAGACACACACATCAAATAATCAACAATAACAATCTCAGAGCTTTAATTAACTTTGCCACAAGAAAGTAGCATTTGCATTCTCATCACTGCAATAGAGACAAGGATGCTGCTGAAACCCCTGTGATTGAAGCAACTTCCTAGCTAAAATCACAACTTCTCTGTTACTTATCGTACCAGGATTCTCCGTCAAAACCATCTGAACGGCATTGCTGAATGCACCATAAGCCTTTGCGCTCACTTCGTTCGGCCTCATGTCGGCAGATGTCTCATCAGGCTGGCAGCCACTCAGCAGAACGCCGTTGTCCGCCCGAAGCGGTGTGGACAATTCAGGATCCGGCAGGGGAAGCCGGAACCTCAGGCTGGCTTCCTCACCGAAGGATTCTAACAAGTGTGTTCCAATGTCAGTGGTGTTTATTTTTGTTAGCGATGAAAGGTGCTGCAATATGGACTCAAAGGGAATTGTCTTTGGGGTGTAAGTGTAATTTTTCGGTGCTTCACTTTTGGAGATTACTGATGATGGCCCTATCTGTTCCTTCTCTTTGTCGATTAGGCCGCCGCTGTGGCATGAGTCTGACAGGATTGTGAGGCTCGCGCCACTCGGCAGCCGATTCACCAGTTGCCGGAAATCCAAATCTATATTAATTGACAACAGTAGTGAAGGAATTAGTTCAATAACTAACATGTTACCTTTGTTAAGATGGCTATTACGGTTTAAAACGTAATTACAAGGCATGTGATCTAGTTTAGACCACGTATCCTGCCCTCCTTTTTTTAATTTAGTTTTTGAACTACATAACTGAAATTTATTGAATAACAATAATGTAAAGCATTATTTTAATTTCTAGCTATAGCTTCAATCCTAATTTTCTCTCTAAGTTTCAAAAAAATGTATTTTTTTTTAAAGTTTTATTTTATCTTATTTTAATTTTTTTAATCAAAATTACTATAGAAAAACATGACATTTTTTAAAAGAAAAGTTTTAATTTTTCCCAAATAACAAAAATAAAACACTTGGGATAAAAATTGAATGCTTTAAATGTTAAGTATGAAATTAAAATTTAATCTAAACATTAAGAAGTAAAAGAATATTTAGCTTGTTAAGCTTTTCATAGATTAACCTTATTCTATATGAAAGTTAGTACCTCCTGCTATTAGAAATCCATTAGAAAATGACTTGCCAAATTTAATATAAACATTATTTATCTAAAAAAATGGCCACTTTCGTTTTCTAATTCTTGTCTCTTAATTTTATTTCTTCTATTTTTAGAATTTTTTAAAAGTAATATTTCCAAGTATAAAAAAAATTATATCTGTTATTTCAAATTTTCCATCGGAAAACCATGAAAAATATATAGTAAACAGAAATAAGGTGGTATTTAAAAAATACAAACTTTAAATAAAATTCAAATACACCTTAATTGTGCTCTAATTAGAGCATCTTTTGATTATATGATTTTGCAAACAATTTAATGAACAAAAATATCATGTTTACGCAAAAAAGAATTAGTCACTAAATCAACTATAGTATATTTGTTTATAAATATATGTATTTTTCTTTTCATTTTCAATATGTCTTATGTACAGATTTTTAATTTTTTATTTACACGTAACAATTGATAATACATACCTGTGATAAGATTGAAGTCACAAGGCACAATTGCTTCCTCTTGGCGGAATGGATGGCCACGTTTCTTTGAAGGGATCCTGGTTCCATGTCCACTGTAGTGAAAGTACAGAACATCCCCAGCTTTGGCTGCATCGACCATGCGAGCCAGCGCCAGCTTGATGTTGGCGCCGGTGGGCAAAGGCGAGGATGAGCCGGGTGCATCGGTTAGGACCTCAATGTTGGCAGCTTCAAACTCAAAGCGCTTCACTAGTGTGTCCCTCATAGCCAGCACATCGTTTATGCAGCCATGCAACTCGTTAGGGGTGTTATAGTAATTGCACCCCACCAAAACAGCTAGCCTCTNNNNCATATTTTAGAATTCTGATGCTGGTGGTTTAATCGAGAGTTTTAATTTCTTAGTGTTTGGGCTAATGGGCCTAGAGAGATGATTGATTCATGTCCATTATCCTTCCAATGGAGTGGATTTATAGTTCTTGGAGTAGCATTGTTCATTGGCTTTGAATTTGATGCAAGCAATCTTCTACCTCGTGTATTGTTGTCTTTCAAGCGAGGGAAATTATTATTTTTTAAAAAATATTAAATAAAGAAAATTTTCTAAGTGTAAAGGAGTTTGTTAATCAACCTATGATTAGAAATTTATATTGTTACTTTCGGGCAAGACTATACTGATATGTTAAAGATTGTGACTGGGGGGAAGATTAGGTTTTAACTTCATTGGGTAAATGGAATGGAAGAGAAAAATGTGACTTTCTTTTTCTTTATTAGGCGTATAATAACATATGATTTCAATGAGTTATATATAGTTCAAATGACATAGTCCCTTTATTCGAATCTTCCTATTTTTGGTATATATATATTATTCATATACCGAATTACCCATACAAGACTTGAACTTTGATCCAACAATACATAGTGTCTTGAAAGTTTGGCCTAAATCATGGGAACCTCTAAATAGTAGAGTCTTGACGTATGAGAATAATCAACCAATTGAAAAATGGGGATGCTCCCATAAAGATGCATCAAATATCTTTTTTTAAAGATGTTTTTTAATAATTAAAATTTAACACATATAATCACTTAAATTGTGTTATTTTTGTCAAAATATATATATATATAATAGGAATATTTTAGTTATGTTTTATAATAGGGATATTGTAGTAATTTTTTATAAAAAATATTAATTTATACCAATTCAAAATTTAATTTATTAATTTTTTTGTTAAACTGATTTGTCCAGTCTAACTTTTAATAAAAAAAATAATACAGTTTAATTGATTATATGTATTAAATATTAATTTTTAAAAAACATCTTTAAAAAAAAACGTTTTTGACATCTTTATTTAAGTGGCTCCCTTGAAAAATTATATTTTATCTAAGCTAATAATCTGAAGCAACACATGCTCACATGGAACTTGCTTAAGCTAACGATTAATTTATACTTGCCCACAACTCATCCACTCATTCCATAGCTAGGTCCAACCTAACTAAGATAAGCTTTCTAAATTTATTTTGATCAAAATAAAATATTATCATTATTTCATTATTATTATTATTTATTATTATTTTGATATGTTCTGTTCATAAAATCGCAGTGACTTCGAGTTCTTAATTAGCTTGGTCATTGAAACGGTCCTTGCGTGCAAGCAAACCGCATATTTTTTGGGATGTTCCCACCGGATATCCATCATTTATGTTTCAGTTTATAAAGCAACAAATTTTTTATTATGTTTAATTGTTTATATAATATGGTGGATATTCTAATGGATTCTATAATTATCCTTATGTGAAGTTGTTTTATTTTAACCATTAGATAATAAATTATTGGATTTATTTGATATGTTAAAAAGTGTTATTTTTATTTAAAAGATAATAAGTTACATTTTTAAACAAAATATTTTGATAAAAAAAAATAATTTTGGCATCTTCTATAGAGTAATTGCCTATATAATATACCATAGAATGAAATGTCTCTATCTAATTGAGACACGATAAGTTCTTGTCTTGCACGTGATAATGCACTAGCAAGTTCCATCTTGAAATCAATAACACAATTCTCAAAATTGATTTGATTTGAGACTGCGATCAGTTCTTAATCTTAATTAAAATTCGTTATAATGAATAGGATTTGAAATGATTATCTCAATCAGTGTCCATGTTTAGAACACCGCTACAAGATGTATAACATAACATAACATGGTAGTGAGTAGTGACATCCAAAATGGTTACAATCAAATCAAAAGTAATACATAAACACCTGACATCAACAGAAAATAAACTGAAATTTTGAAAATGTGACAGGCAAAGACTGATATTATGTGTTACGTAATCTAATTGCATGCCAAGTTCTGGCAAATTTTCTGATCGATCAGCATTTCTGTAATCAAATGTTGTGAAAATCTTTAGAAAAAAGCAATTTCATCCCTGAAAGCTTCAAATTAGGCTATGCCAGACCTGCACCTGAATTAGTGTGTTTAACTACATTTTTACATGCACATACCTTAAACTGACGATGATTTCAAAGTCAGTTTAACTCCCAGTGTGTAATTTCCCCAAAATTGATTTTATTTATAAATCAACAAGGATTTTGAAGAGAAATTTGACGAAATTTGAGATACAACTAATAATGAATTGAATCCTTTATTTTTTATTTTACTCTTCCTTTATTTTGATATAGAGTGTTGGAAAAAGAAAGAAGATAGAGAAGAGAAAAACGTGTGCACAGGCCGAAAGTATTTTAAATATCATATTTTAACATCAAATTTTTAATTTAAATTATGTGTACACAAAAATTAATTACCATGTAATTGTGTATAAATACATTTGTTGCTTAATTTATTTTTAATATGTAATTTATATTTCAATATGTATTTTATAATAGTAATTAATTTTAGTAACTGATTTTACTGTACACTTAACATGGTTGTTTAATTAGGAAATGAATCCTCTCTAATTTTTTTAACAATTATGAGAATAAAGTGTCATCTCAAACTCTTCAATGTTTTTCTCCCATGTTTTCTCTTGGTTAGTGAGAGATCACACTTTATTCTCGCAATTGTTAAAAAAATTGAGAGCATCTATTCCCGTTTAATTATCCCAAATTACTTAGCTCCAAATCAAGTAAACAGCTCAGACAGTTATTCTATGCCCTCATTTGGGAATAACCAAATCAGGTTTCCCATGGAGAAACCAAAAAAAAAAAAACATAATGGAAGGAACACTTTATTTACATTGAAGGAACATGTATAATGGAAGTCTGTAAATTGGCCAACATCCAAAATGTATATGGTTGTTCGGGGGAAATTGTAATAAATCCATGTACCAACCCTGAGGAGAAAATATGTAATACAGAAAATTCAAAAACTGTACCTTTTTTTCACTTCTCTTATCTGACTAGCTTCCCTGTAAAAACCTCACATTCACCAAGTGAGTTTGTGTCAGAGCTATGTACACTTTTAAATACATAAAACAACTTGAAGGCTAACTCTCTCATTCTGTGCAGTAATGTCCCACTAATAGTAATCCTCACATTCAATTTAGAGTTTCATCTTCATGATTTTCATGAAGAGAGGCGTCTTAAAGATCTTTCCAAACATTGAAATCGGTACTTGAAGCATTATAGTTTATAGTGTTGTCCTGGCATCCTATAAAGAATGTACTCCGAACCGGATCTATGTTCACCAAAGCATGTGCGGTATTACTGGGGCTGGCAGCAACAACAATATCATCTGGACCAATGATCACTTCGGCGTAACCAGTATCAGTTACCTCACTATTCTCCAACTGCAGACAGGTTTAGACTTGCAAGTCATGAATGGGAATTATATGCAGAAGTAAAAAGTTATTAATAATACAAAGAAATGTGAATGCCAACATCTTGTTCACACGCCATGCTACTTCCTGAAACTAGAATTCTGCACTAAACTAGGGATTAGGACTCTGGTGTAGACAGTGAGAATTAGAACCTGTGAACATCATTAGGTCCTTTCCACCAATCTCAGCCATGTGATAGTTTGGGAGTGGGTTTAATTTTCAGAAATTCTTCGCATCCATCATTGGCCTTGCATTAGAAATACCCCACAGGACACATCTAGGGATCAAGTACACTTTGGTGGTAAAAATTGGAAAATAATAATTGCAGTGTAAAACAACCAATTTAACCCGATGCTCAACAAATAGTGATTGCAGTGTTAAACAAGGAATCGCTGATTCTCTTATCCCCAACAAACAAAAACACAAAGTAAACAATGAAATGTTCAGCAGATGCAATGCAATTCTTCATTTAATCCTGATGCAAAATCAATAAATTGTGTCAGATGAAATACTTTTCAACCCAGAGCAATGGAACTATGGCAGCCTCATCAATTAACACCCCCACCCTCCTTTTTCTTTCATCCTTTTTAGAGCTTTTCCCTCCGAGATTTTTTAGAATTGCGATTGCAACTAATAATTAATTACATCATGCTGTTAAAACTCCTTTACTCTCTGCAAGAGTTGCTATACTTAACAATAAATAGTGAGAAATATCTCAAGACACATAAAGTACAAATAAATGTTAATAAAATAATAGAAATATAGAATACCATAAAGCTTACCCTAAATTTGGTTAGGGCACCCCAAAGGACAAATGTCTCGTTGCAATCATGATGCCTATGATTCCCTCTCAACCTGCCAGGCCGAATCTCTCCTATATGAACCGAAGCACAAGTGAGAGCTCCACCTGCAGAGAACCAACCACCATTTCCCTTTCAAATTTCAATGGCCACAAAACATAGAATCACATCGTACATCTACAAATCCACTAAACTAGGAAACAGATCATAACAAGAATGCAAAATCCTCATTTAAAAAAAATAATAAAAAAGCTAAAATGCAAACTATTCTCAAAATGGACGAGACACCAAATTACTCCACCCAAAAATTCTCAACTTCAATTTGACCTTGCTCCTTCGCATAATCACATTATAAATATGCTAATCTCCAATCTATGAACCAAACAGATGGCTAAATACACGTTCAACGATATTCAATTAAAAACTACGATCGAATTTGACATACCGATCTCTAACTAAAAGGCAATGATGAGAAACACCGAAGTTAGAGGGGAAAAAGAAAAAACCTAAAATGCCAGAAGCTCGAGCTAGCGAGATAGGGTCGAGGAGCCAACCGCGGGTGTCCTTAGCGACGGGGGAGGGGACGGAGGAGCTGAACCTAACAAGGTTGGCCATTCTATCGGCTTCGCGGGTTGATTCCGTTAGAGGCGACGGAAAGCGTTGAAGGCGGGCGGAGGAGGAAGAAGAGGAATGGTGGATGGTGAAGGAGATCCATGTGAGGATGAGGAGGAAGCAGAGGAGGAAGGGAAGAGCTTGCGGCTTCTGAAGGAAGTGAGGGAGTGTGGCGTGGAAAGGAGGACGGATCTGGTGGAACCCAGCGGTGGGGTCCAGGGATGGACCTGCAAGGGCGGCGGTGTTGATGTAAACTGACCTTCTGGTGTTGGTGTTGGTGGCAGTGGTGGGGCTCCTCTCAGTTGGCCCTCTCATGTCTCGTTTCAGTTTTGCGTGTGTGGGAGAGATCCTCTTCCTTCGGTTTCCTGTTTTTTGTCCTCGAAACCACAGTTTTGTGCTTGCTTCCTTGCTGGGGTTCGGCTGTGGAATCTGGATACTGGATAGAGTTTGACAATAGAGGGTGCCTAGTATTGGCCTGTGTAGGTTGGTGATTCCGTTTGGGTATTGTTGCTCTAGTTATTTATTAAAAGAAAAGCTCAAGACACTGATTTTAATTTATGTTAGTATTTTTTAATTATTTTCTTTTGTTTAAAAAATATTATGTGACTCTAAAAAATATATTATTAGAATTTAGTTAACATCTGACCTAAAGACATATGATAAATTTATTATTAATAGAAAATTTAAATATTTTTATTTAATACAAATAAAATAAACACATTGAAAACTTAAATTTTTTATATTTTTAATAAAAAATTTTATTTTTGTAATTTTAACATGTGCTATTAAGACTCATGTTAGCTAAATTCATATTATTAATATATAATTCCATAACATACTAATACAGTTAGTATTGGACTAGCTCACTTAAAAAATTATACTATAAATAAGAGTATGATGTAATAATGTAGGGGAACATGGTGTAATTAGAAACTCTACTTTCTCTCTTTGGCCCTATGTCTAGGGATTTCTCTTCTATTCTCTCTGATTATCTCTAATTCTCTCTAGTTCTTGATACAAATTCGTATCAAATGGTGCTTTCATTGAACACCATGCTAAATTCCTATGATGATGCAATTTGGAATCAGATTCAAACTAGTTTAGATCGCTTGAATTCAGATTATGAAAAACGATCCAAGATACTTGCAGATATTCAGGCAACCTACACCAAAATTTGTGCAACCTTCCGAAATCATCAACGAATCCAACAGCCTCCAATATGCCAGATTCAAGCCAAATCAACCTCAGCTTTTCCACCACTCAACAATGATTCAACAAAGTCAGCAGCAGAAAATTCAATAATCACAGATTTCCGATTTTGGAATTCAGATCAAGAATATCAAATTGCTAAGTCTACAACAGCGAAAGCTTCAGAATCAGCAAGGAATCCAGAAATTACAGAAGAAGTTCACATCAAAGGAGAAGAAGGAGACTCATCAAATTTCAAGTTTACAGTTCAACCTCAACTACAAACAAAATCAACAGAGGTGGCAGATCAAGCAATAATTCAGCATTCATCTTTGTCTATTTGTAATTACTACGATGCAGTACCACCATTTCAGCAACAACAACAACCTTCTTGTCTAAATTCAACTCTCATAGATGCAGAAAAAAAAAGAAGCAACAGATTTGGCTGAAGTAACAGAATTAGCTTTCAATTTTGAATTTCAACCAGTATAATCAACAGCAATTTCAGTTCAAGCAGGATTCCAGAATTCAATTCTAGAACTGCAATCAAACTTACCTCTCATTCTAGAACATACAAGAGAAGAAAACATGGATCTACATTTGGCGCATTTGGAGGAAACGGCTCCGGCCGAGGAAGAAGTTATCGTCCAGGGCGGCGGATCAGCAGTGGAGGAGTGGAATCGCCCACCGCCAAAGCCACCTTACTCGTTTACAAAGGCGGCGGTTGGCCAGGCGACGGCAAGCGGCGCTGGCGAAGCTGTGGTTCTGCATCAAGGGAGTAGCGCCGAGGTCGGCACCATCGTGATGGAGGAAGGAGAGGAAACCGTGCATGAAGGAGGCGGCTGGATCCAAAGCGGCAAGGACGGTGGCGCGAGTGGTTCCGCGGGTGTACTTCGCTGTGGCGTTGTCGCGACGCGCAAAGCACCGCAAACGACGAGAAGTCGTATGGAGAAAGCACTGAGTTCCGACGGCAATCCTCGCAGAGGCTGGCTCCGTCATGCTTCTCCGTTAGTGGCCAAGCTACCGCCTCTCACGGCGGCTGTCTTCCCGTGGGATCGAGGCGGCGAACAACACAACAACAATTTGCAGTGGCGAGCGGCAGTTTTGGTAAGTGGCAGAGAGAATGCCACAACAAACCAAGGAGAGGGAAGACAGAGACGGCAGGACGAGAGCTGGATGGCAATTCCCCCATGCAACTCTGCGACTGCCGGCGACGTGTGGTGCACGAAATTGGAAATCACAATTCTTTACAACTTCACACAACTAACCAGCAAGTGCACTGGGTCGTCCAAGTAATACCTTACGTGAGTAAGGGTTGATCCCATGGAGATTGTTGGCTTGAAGCAAGTTATGGTTATCTTGTAACTCTTAGTCAGGATATCAATTATAATTATCAGTTGACTTGCAAATGAACAAAAGAACATGAAATAAATACTTGATATGCAGTAATGGAGAATATGTTGGATTTTTGTCTTCTGAATCTCTGCTTTCTTCCTGTCTTCGACTTCACGCACGCAAGTTCCCTCCCTTGGAAATCTGTATGTTTGGTGGGTCACCGTTGTCAATAGCTACCATCCATCCTCTCAGTTAAAATAGTCCAGGTACGCTGTCACTGCACGGCTAATCATCTGTCGGTTCTCACTCATGTTGAAATAGGATCCATCGATCCTTTTGCGTCTGTCACTACGCCCAACCCTTGTGAGTTTGAAGCTCGTCACAGTCATCCAATCCCTGAATCCTACTTGGAATACCACAGACAAGGTTTAGACTTTCCGGATTCTCAAGAATGCTGCCAATGGATTCTAGCTTATACCACGAAGACTCTAATTAAGGGATCTAAGAGATACTCATTCAGTAGAATGGGGTGGTTGTCAGGCACGCGTTCATAGGTTGAGAATGATGATGAGTGTCACGGATCATCACATTCGTCATATTGAAGTGCGAATGAATATCTTGGATATAAACAAGCGTGTTTGAATAGAAAACAAGTAACCTAGGTTTACAGAAAATGAGTAAACTGAGATAGATAGTGCAGAAATACACTTCTGAGGCTCACTTGGTGTGTGCTGGGGCTGAGCTTTGAGCTTTACACGTGCATAGGCTATTTCTTGAGTTAAGCGCCAGGTTGTAACCTGTTTCTGGCGTTTAACGCCAGAATGGAACATGGAATTGGCGGCAAACGCCAGTTTACGTCATTTATCTTCGAGCAATTGAGAGCGCGCCAATTGGACTCCTATAGCTCCAAAAAATCCATTCCGAGTGCAGGGAGGTCAGAATCCAACAGCATCAGCAGTCCTTTTTCAGCCTGAATCAGATTTTTACTCAGATCCTTCATTTTCAGTCAGAAAATACCTAAAATCACAGAAAAACACACAAAGTCATAGTAAAGTCCAGAACTATGAATTTTGCCTAAAAACTAATAAAAATATACTAAAAATTAACTAAAACATACTAAAAACTACATGAAATTACCCCCAAAAAGCGTATAAAATATCCGCTCATCACAACACCAAACTTATACTGTTGCTTGTCCCCAAGAAACTAGATAAATAAAATAGGATAAAAAGAAATCAAGAAGCAATAATATCTCAGAGTTTTAAGTGAAGCTCAGATTCTAATTAGATGAGCGGGGCTAGTAGCTTTTTACTTCCGAACAGTTTTGGCATCTCACTTTATCCTTTGAAATTCAGAATGATTGGCATCCACATGAACTCAGAATTCAGATAATGTTATTGGTTCTCCTATTTTAGCATGTTGATTCTTGAACATAGTTACTTATGAGTCTTGGCTGTGACCCTAAACATTTTGTTTTCAAGTATTACCACCAGATACATAAATGCCACAGACACATAACTGGGTGAACCTTTTCAGATTGTGACTCAGCTTTGCTAAAGTCCCCAGTTAGAGGTGTCCAGAGTTCTTAGGCACACTCTTTTACTTTGGATCACGACTTTAATCACTCAGTCTCAAACTCTTCACCTGGACCTTCATGACACAAGCACATGGTTAGGGATAGCTTGATTTAGCCGCTTAGGCCAGGATTTTATTCCTTTAGGCCCTCCTTTCCATTGATGCTCAAAGCCTTGGATCCTTTTTGCCCTTGCCTTTTGGTTTAAGGGGCTATTGACTTTTTCTGCTTTCTTTTTCTTGCTTCAAAAATCAATTTCATGATTTTTTAGATCATCAATAGCATTTCTCTTGTTCATCATTCCTTCAAGAGCCAACAGATTTAACATTCATAAACTCTACTATCAAAATTATGCATTGTTCATGCATTCATTCAGAAGACAAAAAGTATTGCCACCATATATAAATAATTTGAATTTTTCTTATTAAAAAATCAAAAAAATATTGCTTCCTTATTCTAAAAATTTGCTATTTTATTCATGTTTGATGATGATGAGAAAAATAAATTATAGCTTAATTGGAGATAAAATCAAAATAATGATACTAATTACTACTACTCATATATAACTTCTAAGGTAAATTCCTAATAAGAACAATTATCACAGAGTTAAGGCTAAAATTAGGACTCAACAACCTTTATTTTGGGAGGTGGATGCTCCTTTAGTCTGTGGGATGATTGGCCCTTCAAGACATAGCTTCTGACGTTTTAGTTCCTTCAGTTCACGCCATTGCTCTTCTTGTTCCCCAAGCAGTTTGCAAATCATGCTATTTTGATTTTGCGGTTCTTCCTTTAGTTGGTCTATAGCTTGTTGCAACTTGGTAACAGATGCTTTAAGACACTCCCAGTATTCAATTTGAGGGATTTCCGAGAGGAACTCCTATGCTTTCCTCTTGATGGGGTCGTCCTGCACTTGTTGTCCTTCCATTGACTTTTTGGTGATTGGTTGCTCAACTGAGATATACTCATTTACTCCCATCTTTACCCCAGCATCTTTACACAGCATAGATATTAAGCTTGGATAAGCCAATTTGGCATCTTTGGAGTTCTTGTTTGCAATTGTATAAAGTTCACAAGAAATCAGCTGATGAACTTCCACTTCTTTTCTCAACATAATGCAATGGATCATTACTGCTCTTTTGATGGTGACTTCAGAGCGGTTGCTAGTGGGCAGTATAAAATGCCCAATGAAGTCCAGCCAGCCTTTGGCAACTGGTTTGAGATCTCCTCTCTTGAGTTGGTTTAGGACACCCTTTGTGTTGGTTGTCCACTTGGTTCCAGGGAGGCATATGTCCTCTATAATTTTGTCCAAGCTCTTATTTATTCTCATCATTCTCCTACTAAAGGAGTCTGGGTAATCTTGCAGTTGAGGCAGCTTGAAGATCTCTCTTATTTTGTTAGGGTGGATGTGAACAATCTTCCCTCTGACCAGAGTTCGAAAGTCATAGAAGGCGGTTCCAACTATTCTCTGCCTGTCTGTTTGTCACAGATTAGAGTAAAATTCCTGAACCATGTTTCTTCCCACCTTTGTTTCAGGATTAGCTAGGATTTCCCAGCTCCTGTTTCGAATTTGCTCTTGGATCTCCGGATATCCGTCTTCTTTCAGATCGAATTTAGCTTCTGGGATCACTGACCTTAGACCCATTATTTTGTAGTAATGGTCTGAATGTTCTTTGGTTAAGAACTTCCCTTGATTCCAAAGTGGTTTTGGAATATTCTCTTTCTTGCCTCTTAGAGTGGTTTGTTTTCCCTTAGGAGCCATGATCTTAGTGGGTATTGGCTTAGTGATCATGGATAAACACACCAAACTTAGAGGTTTGCTTGTCCTCAAGCAAAAGAAAGGAAAGGAGAGGGATAGAGGGAGAGCCAAGTTTGAATTGTGGAGGAGATGAGGGAGGCCGAACGTGGATTTAAAGGGAAGGGGTGGATTTTCGAAAATTTTTGAAGAAGATAGGATAGAAGATATGATTTGTAAAAGATAAGTATGATAGGAAAAAAATGTAATTTAAAATTGAAAAGATATGAAAGATATTTGAAAAAGATAAATCTGAATTTTAAAAAGAAAATATGATGAGTTTAAAAAGATTTGAGAAGAATTTAAAAGATTTGAAAAGAATTCAAAAAGATAAATGAGTTTTGAAAAAGGTTTGAAAAGATATTGAAGAAAAATTAGGAAATATGTTTAGGATTAAAAATTTTTCGAAATTGAAGTTGAAAGATGAGAGTTTGTAACATGTTTATGCAAGAAATCATGAATTGAAACATGAAAAATGGAAAAAATTTGAAGTGAAAACGAAGTTATCTTCTCCCCACAATCCTGGAGTTAAACGCCCAACTACTGCATGTTTGGGCGTTTAACGCCCATCTGTAGCTTCTTCTGGGCATTTAATGCCCAGCTGTAGCTTCTGGCTGGCGTTAAACACCAGAAAATCCTTTATCACTGAGCGTTTTTCTGAACGCCCAGAATGATATCCATTCTGGCGTTTAACGCCCAAATGGCTATCCCTACTGGCGTTAAACGCCCAGTAGATGCTTCTTTTGGGCATTTAACGCCCAAAACAGCTTTTACTGGCAGTTTCGCACCAGTGAGCTTCTTTTCGCTGTTTTATCCTCTGAATCCTTTTGTAACTCTATGAACTCATGCAATTGATACTTTACCTTAAAGATAATTAATATGAACCTGTAAAATTATCATTTAATTAACAAATAAGCTTTGTTAATGGCTGGGTTGCCTCCCAGCAAGTGCTTCTTTATTGTCTTTAGCTGGACTATTACTGAGCTTTAATCAAGTCTCAGTTTTGAGCATTCTTGCTCAAAATTGCTTTCAAGATAATGTTTGACTCTCTGTCCATTAACAATAAATTTTTTGTTAGAGTCATTATCCTGAAGCTCTACATATCCATATGGTCACACACCTATAATCACATATGGTCCTCTCTACCGGGATTTCAACTTTTCGGGGAATAATTTGAGCCTAGAGTTAAACAGCAAAACTTTCTGCCCTTGCTCAAAGACTCTGGATGACAACTTCTTATCATGCCATCTTTTTGCTTTCTCTTTGTAAAATTTTGCATTTTCGAAAGCATTGAGTCTGAATTCCTCTAGCTCATTTAACTGGAGCAATCATTTTTCTCCAGCTAACTTGGCATCAAGGTTTAGGAATCTGGTTGCCCAGTAGGCCTTGTGTTCCAGTTCCACTGGCAAGTGACAGGCTTTTCCATACACAAACTGGTATGGAGAGGTCCCTATAGGAGTCTTGAATGCTATTCTATATGCCCACAGAGCATCATCCAAGCTTCTTGCCCAATCCCTTCTACGGTTAATCATAGTCTGTTCCAGGATTCTTTTAAGTTCTCTATTAGAGACTTCAGCTTGCCCATTTGTCTGTGGATGATATGGAGTTGCCACCCTGTGGCTAACTCCATATCGAATCATAGCAGAGTAAAGCTGTTTATTGCAGAAATGAGTGCCCCCATAACTGATTAGTACTCTAGGGACCCCAAATCTGCTGAAGATATGTTTTTGGAGGAATTTTAGCACTGTCTTAGTATCATCAGTGGGTGTTGCAATAGCCTCCACCTATTTGGATACATAATCCACTGCCACCAGAATATAAGTGTTTGAGTATGATGGTGGGAAAGGCCCCATAAAGTCAATACCCCATACATCAAACAACTCAATCTCTAGGATCCCTTGTTGAGGCATGGAATAACTATGAGACAGATTGCCAGATCTTTGGCAACTGTCACAATTACATACAAACTCTCGAGAGTTTTTATAGAGAGTAGGCCAGTAGAAGCCACATTGGAGGACTCTTGTGGTTGTTTGCTCACTTCCAAAATGTCCTCCATACTTTGATCCATGGCAATGCTAGAGGATCTTCTGAGCTTCTTCTTTAGACACACATCTATGGATTATTCCGTCTGCACATCTCTTGAAGAGATATGGTTCATCCCACAGATAGTACTTTGCATCCGAAATCAATTTCTTTGATTGCTGCCTACTATACTCTTTGGGTATGAATCTCACAGTCTTGTAGTTTGCAATGTCTGCAAACCATGGTACTTTCTAGATGGCAAAGAGTTGCTCATCTGGAAAGGTTTCAGAGATCTCAGTAAGAGGGAGGGACGCCCCTTCTACTGGTTCTATTCGGGACAGGTGATCTGCTACTTGGTTCTCTGTCCCTTTTCTGTCTCTTATTTCTATATCAAACTCTTACAGAAGCAACACCCATCTTATGAGTCTGGGTTTTAAATCCTGCTTTGTGAGTAGATATTTAAGAGCAGCATGGTCAGTGTACACAATCACTTTTGATCCTACTAAATAAAATCTGAACTTATCAATGGCGTAAACCACTGCAAGTAACTCTTTTTCTGTGGTCGTGTAGTTCTTCTGTGCGTCATTTAAAACACGACTGGCATAATAAATGACGTGCAGAAGCTTGTCATGCCTTTGTCCCAATACTGCACCAATGGCATGGTCACTGGCATCACACATTAGTTCAAATGGTAATGTCCAGTCTGGTACAGAGATGACTGGTGCTGTGACCAGCTTAGCTTTCAGAGTCTCAAATGCCTGCAGACACTCTTTATCAAAGATAAATGGCGTGTCAGCAGCTAGCAGATTACTCAGAGGTTTTGCAATTTTTGAAAAATCTTTTATAAACCTCCTATAGAATCCTGCATGCCCCAGAAAGCTTCTTATTGCTTTAATATTGGTAGGTGGTGGTAATTTTTCAATTACCTCCACCTTAGCTTGATCCACCTCTATTCCTTTGTTCAAAATTTTATGCCCAAGGACGATTCCTTCAGTCACCATAAAGTGACATTTTTCCCATTTTAAAACCAGGTTAGTCTCTTGGCACCTTTTCAGAACAAGTGCTAGATGGTCAAGACAAGAGCTGAATGAATCTCCAAATACTGAGAAGTCGTCTATGAAGACTTCCAGAAACTTTTTCACCATATCAAAGAAAATAGAGAGCATGCACCTCTGAAAGGTTGCAGGTGCATTACACAGACCAAATGGCATCCTTCTGTACGCAAACACTCCAGATGGACATGTGAATGCTGTTTTCTCTTAATCCTGGGGATCTACTGCAATTTGGTTGTAACCTGAATAGCCATCCAGAAAGCAGTAGTAATTATGACCTGCTAGTCTTTCTAGCATCTGGTCTATGAATGGTAAAGGAAAATGATCCTTTCTGGTGGCTGTATTGAGTCTTCTGTAGTCAATACACATGCGCCAACCTGTAACTATTCTTGTAGGAACCAGTTCATTCTTTTCATTATGAACCACTATCATGCCTCCCTTCTTGGGGACAACTTGGACAGGGCTCACCCAAGGGCTATCAGAAATAGGATAAATAATTCCAGCCTCTAGTAATTTAGTGACCTCTTTTTGCACCACCTCCTTCATAGCCGGATTCAGCCGCCTCTGTGGTTGAACCACTGGCTTAGCATCATCCTCCAATAGGATCTTGTGCATGCATCTGGCTGGGCTAATGCCCTTAAGATCACTGATGGACCACCCAAGAGCTGTTTGTGTGTCCTTAGCACTTGAATTAGTGCTTCCTCTTCCTGTGGCTTTAAGGCATAGCTTATGATTACAGGAAAAGTGTCACTTTCTCCTAGAAATGTATATTTCAGGGATGGTGGCAGTGGTTTAAGCTCAGGTTTAGGAGGTTTCTCCTCTTTCTGAGGGGTTTTCAGAGGTTCTATTATTCTCTCTGATTCCTCCAGATCAGGCTGAACATCTTTAAAGATATTCTCTAGCTCTGACTCGAGACTCTCAGCCATATTGATCTCCTATACCAAGGAGTCAATAACATCAATTCTCATGCAGTCATTTGATGTGTCTGGATGCTTTATTGCTTCAACAGCATTCAGCCTGAACTCATTCTCATTGACTCTCAGGGTCACTTTCCCTTTTTCGACATCAATGAGGGTTCGTCTAGTTGCTAGGAAAGGTCTTCCTAGGATGAGAGTTGCACTCTTGTGCTCCTCCATCTCTAGTACTACAAAATTAGTGGGGAATGCAAATGGCCCAACTGTGACAACCACATCCTCAATCATGCCTGATGGGTATTTAATGGAGCCATCAGCAAGTTGAAGACAGATCCTGGTTAGTTTGATTTCTTCTGCCAAGCCAAGCTTTCTGATAGTGGATGCAGGTACTAGGTTGATACTTGACCCAAGATCACATAAAGCTGTCTTGGTACAAGTGCCCTCTAATGTGCATGGTATCATAAAGCTTCCAGGATCCTTAAGCTTCTCTGGTAAGCTTTTTAGAATGATTGCACTGCATTCTTCAGTGAGGTAAACTTTTTCAGTTTCTCTCCAATCCTTCTTATGACTTAAGATCTCTTTCATGAACTTAGCATAAGAGGGTATTTGCTCAAGTGCATCTGCAAACGGAATCTTTATTTCAAGAGTCCTGAGATAGTCAGCAAAGCGGGCAAATTGCTTATCATGTTCTGCTTGGCGGAGTTTCTGAGGATAAGGCATTTTGGCTTTGTATTCCTTAACCTTAGTTGCTGCAGGTTTATTTCCTACAGATGTGGTTGGAGAAGCCTTTTTAGAAAGGTTGCTATCAGCACTTGTATGTGTCTAATCCCTCACTGGCGTTTGAATGCCAGGATTTAAAGCTGGATTGGCGTTGGATGCCAACTCCTTACCTGTTTCTGGCATTTGAATGCCAGAACTGAGCTTCCCTTGAGTGTTTAACGCCAACTCCTTGCCTGTTTGTGGTGTTTGAACGCCAAAACTAAGCATGGGTTGGGCGTTTAACGCCAGCTCTCCACCCTTTTCTGACGTTTGAGCGCCGGAATTATTCCTCTCTGGGCTCTTACTATCCTCAGAGGGATTTTGGGTAGCAGTTTGTTCATTTCTTGGCTTCCTGCTACTTTGAAGTGAGGTATTTAATGTTTTCCCACTTCTTAATTGAACTGCTTGGTACTCATCTATTATTTATTTTGATAACTGCTGTTTTGTTTGCTTCAACTGTACTTCCATATTCATATTAGCCATATTTGTGTCTGTAGTATCTCCTTGAATTCGGCTAGCTGTTTTGTTAAAAAATCTAATTGTTGATTGAATTCAGTAACTTTTTCTGCAGGACTGAGTTCAGTAACTTGCTTATCATGTTCTGCTTGGCGGAGTTTCTGAGGATAAGGCATTTTGGCTTTGTATTCCTCAACCTTAGTTGCTGCAGGTTTATTTCCTACAGATGTGGTTGGAGAAGCCTTTTTAGAAGGGTTGCTATCAGCACTTGTATGTGTCTAATCCCTCACTGGCGTTTGAATGCCAGGGTTGAAAGCTGGATTGGCGTCGGACGCCAACTCCTTACCTGTTTCTGGCGTTTGAACGCCAAAACTGAGCTTCCCTTGGGCATTTAACGCCAACTCCTTGCCTATTTATGGCGTTTGAACGCCAGAACTGAGCATGGGTTGGGCGTTTAACGCCAGCTCTCCACCCTTTTCTGGCATTTGAGCGCCGGAATTATTTCTCTCTGGGCTCTTACTGTCCTCAGAGGGATTTTGGGTAGTAGTTTGTTCATTTCTTGGCTTCCTGCTGCTTTGAAGTGAGGTATTTAATGTTTTTCCACTTCTTAATTGAACTGCTTGGTACTCTTCTGTTATTTGTTTTGATAACTACTATTTTGTTTGCTTCAACTGTACTTCCATATTCATATTAGCCATTCTTGTGTCTTGTAGTATCTCCTTGAATTCGGCTAGCTGTTTTGTTAAAAAATATAATTGCTGATTGAATTCAGTAACTTGTTCTGCAGGACTGAGTTCAGTAACTTGCTTATCATGTTCTGCTTGGCGGAGTTTCTGAGGATAAGGCATTTTGGCTTTGTATTCCTCAACCTTAGTTGCTGCAGGTTTATTTCCTACAGATGTGGTTGGAGAAGCCTTTCTAGAAGGGTTGCTATCAGCACTTGTATGTGTCTGATCCCTCACTGGCGTTTGAATGCCAGGGTTGAAAGCTGGATTGGCGTTGGATGCCAACTCCTTACCTGTTTCTGGCGTTTGAATGCCAGAACTGAGCTTTCCTTGGGCGTTTAACGCCAACTCTTTGCCCGTTTGTGGCATTTGAACGCCAGAACTGAGCATGGGTTGGGTGTTTAACGCCAGCTCTCCACCTTTTTCTGACGTTTGAGCGCCGGAATTATTCCTCTCTGGGCTCTTACTGTCCTCAGAGGGATTTTAGGTAGCAGTTTGTTCATTTCTTGGCTTCATGCTGCTTTGAAGTGAGGTATTTAATGTTTTCCCACTTCTTAATTGAACTGCTTAGTACTCTTCTGTTATTTGTTTTGATAACTGCTGTTTTGTTTGCTTCAACTGTACTTCCATATTCATATTAGCCATTCTTGTGTCTTATAGTATCTCCTTGAATTCGGCTAGCTGTTTTGTTAAAAAATCTAATTGCTGATTGAATTCAGTAACTTGTTCTGCAGGACTGAGTTCAGCAGTTACTGTTTTAGCCTCTTCTTTCATGGAAGACTCACTAATTAGGTACAGATGCTGATTTCTGGCAACTGTATCAATGAGCTCTTGAGCTTTTTCAATTGTCTTTCTCATGTGTATAGATCCACCAGCTGAGTGGTCTAAAGACATCTAAGCTTTCTCTATAAGCCCATAATAGAATATGTCTAACTGCACCCACTCTGAAAATATTTCAAAGGGGCATTTTCTTAGCATCTCTCTGTATCTCTCCCAGACATCATAAAGAGATTCATTATCTCCTTGTTTAAAGCCTTGGATGTTCAGCCTTAGCTGTGTCATCCGTTTTGGAGGAAAATATTGATTCAGGAATTTTTCTGACAGCTGTTTCCATGTCCTTATGCTAGCCTTAGGTTGGTTATTTAACCACCTCTTAGCTTGATCTTTTACAGCAAATGGAAACAGTAATAATCTGTAAACATCCTGATCTACTTCCTTATCATGTACTGTGTCAGCAATTTGTAAAGACTGTGCCAGAAACTCTGTAGGTTCTTCTTTTGGAAGACTGGAATACTGGCAACTTTGCTGCACTATGATAATAAGCTGAGGATTCAACTCAAAACTACTGACTCCGATGGAGGGTATACAGATACTACTCCCATATGAAGCAGTAGTGGAGTTAGCATATGACCCCAGAGTCCTTCTGGACTGTTCATTTCCACTTAGGTCCATGATGGAGAAAGGGAGATGTTGTGAATTGGAGATTCAAATAGTATTAAAATATTTTTTTTAGAAACCGGGAAAAAAATAAAATAAAATGAAAAATGGGTGAGAATTTTCGAAAAATGAAGAGAGAGAAAAAGTGGTTAGGAGGTTTTGAAAAAGACTTGATTTTTGAAAAAGATATGGTTGAAAAAGATATGATTTTTTTTAAATTGATGACTAATTTAATGCTAAATTTTTGAAAATTATGAGTGGAATGAGGAAAAGATATTTTTATTTTTGAATTTTAATGAAAAGAGAAAAACAATAAAAAGACACAAGACTCAAAATTTTTAGATCTAATGCTCTTTATTTTCGAAAATTTGGAAAGAAAAACACCAAGGAACACCAACTTAAAAATTTTAAGATCAAAACACAAGAAAGACTCAAGAACACTTTGAAGATTCACAAGAACAACAAGAACATAAAAAGAACACCAAGAACACTTTTTGAAAATTTTTTTAAGAAAATAAGAACACAGAAGACACCAAACTTAAAACATGACACTAAACTTCACAGAAAAACTAAAAATTAATAAAGAAAAATAATATATTTTTTTAAAAAAATAAAAGAAAAATTTGAAAAGTATATAAAAGACTGACCCAAAAGACAAAATTTTCCTAATCTAAGCAACAAGATTCACCGTCAGTTGTTCAAACTCGAACAATCCCTGGCAACGGCGCCAAAAACTTGGTGCACGAAATTGGAAATCACAATTCTTCACAACTTCGCACAACTAACCAGCAAGTGCACTGGGTCGTCCAAGTAATACCTTACGTAAGTAAGGGTCGATCCCACGGAGATTGATGGCTTGAAGCAAGTTATGGTTATCTTGTAACTCTTAGTCAGGATATCAATTATAATTATCATTTGACTTGTAAATGAATAAAAGGGCATGAAATAAATACTTGTTATGTAGTAATGGAGAATATATTAGAGTTTTGGAGATGTTTTGTCTTCTGAATCTCTGCTTTCTTCCTGTCTTCGTCTTCACGCACGCAAGTTCCCTCCCTTGGCAAGCTGTATGTTTGGTGGGTCACCGTTGTCAATGGCTACCATCCATCCTCTCAGTGAAAATGGTCCAGGTGAGCTGTCACCGCACAGCTAATCATCTGTCGGTTCTCACTCATGTTGGAATAGGATTCATCGATCCTTTTGCGTCTGTCACTACGCCCAACCCTTGTGAGTTTGAAGCTCGTCACAGTCATCCAATCCCTGAATCCTACTCGGAATACCACAGACAAGGTTTAGACTTTCCGGATTCTCAAGAATACTGCCAATGGATTCTAGCTTATACCACGAAGACTCTGATTAAGGGATCTAAGAGATACTCATTCAATCTAAGGTAGAACGGGGTGGTTGTCAGGCACGCGTTCATAGGTTGAGAATGATGATGAGTGTCACGGATCATCACATTCGTCATATTGAAGTGCGAATGAATATCTTGGATAGAAACAAGCGTGTTTGAATAGAAAATAAAAATAATTGCATTAATCCATCGAGACACAGCAGAACTCCTCACCCCCAACAATGGAGTTTAGAGACTCATGCCGTCAAAAAGTACAAAGTTCAAATCTAAAAATGTCATGAGGTACAAAATAAATCTCTAAAAGTTGTTTAAATACTAAACTAGTAACCTAGGTTTACAAAAAATGAGTAAACTGAGATAGATAGTGCAGAAATCCACTTCTGGGGCCTACTTGGTGTGTGCTGGGGCTGAGCTTTGAGCTTTACACGTGCATAGGTTGTTTCTGGAGTTAAACGCCAGGTTGTAACCTGTTTCTGGCGTTTAACGCCAGAATGGAACAAGAAATTGGCGTCAAACTCCAGTTTACGTCATTTATCTTCAAGCAAAGTATGGACTATTATATATTGCTGGAAAGCCCTGGATGTCTACTTTCCAACGCAATTAAGAGCACGCCAATTAGACTCTTGTAGCTCCAAAAAATCTATTCCGAGTACAGGGAGGTCAGAATCCAACAACATCAGCAGTCCTTTTTCAGCCTGAATTAGATTTTTGCTCTGATCCTTCAATTTCAGCAAGAAAATATCTGAAAACATAGAAAAATACACAAACTCATAGTAAAGTCCAGAAATATGAATTTTGCCTAAAAACTAATAAAAATATACTAAAAATTAACTAAAACATACTATAAACTACATGAAATTACCCCCAAAAAGCGTATAAAATATCGGCTCATCAACGTGTGGGTTGGAGTTGAGGCGGCTGGATCCTTCCTCCTCTTTCCCAGCACCAGGAATGAAAGCGATGGGAGAGTACTACTCCCTATTCACGGGTTGGGCCTCCCAAATGAGTGTGCAGCCCAAATTCAGCTACTGCAGAATGGGCCAACTACTCCCAAAAATTATTATTATGATCAGTTAATGGATACAATTATTTTTAAACAATGGGATCCTGGTGGTTAAAATTTTTTTTAGTAGTAGCATAGCAAATATTATTTTAGGAATGCTGCTTTTTTTTATTATTTGTAATTAGCTTTTATAATTTTTATTCGGATTTATATTTTTTTTACAACCTTGAGGACAAGGTTATTTTGAAGGGTAGGATAATGATACAATTATTATTGGGCTAGCCCAATTAGAAAATTATACTATAAATAGGAGTATGATGTAATAATGTAGGGGGACATGGTGTAATTGAAAACTCTACTTTCTCTCTTTGGCCCTATGTCTAGGATTTCTCTTCTATTCTCTCTGATTATCTCTAATTCTCTCTAGTTCTTAATACAAATTCGTATCACATACATTGAAAAGAAAGTTATTCCCATAATAAAATTCTTACGTGTTATTTACTAGGTTTATTCTCAATTTTTGTTACATGTATTCACCTATTATTACAATAACATTTCTACGTCAAATTATTCTCATTAACCACAATTTTCATGACCATAACCTTTATTACAATAACATTCCTACATCAAATCATTCTTATTACACTACAATTTTTATGCCCGTATCTGATTTTTTATCTTTTTTTTCAGTTTATTTTACATGTATGTACTCCCCTAAAATTTCAAATTTCAAATTTTAAATTCAAAATTAAAATTAAAAAAATATTCTTATCATTTACATTCTCTCTCATTATCTTTTTTTATTTTTCTCTCCTCCTCCTCTTTTTCTTTAGATATTTTTGTTACCCAATAACCTTTCTTCGTCATTTCGTGATGTCGTGCCAAGTGCGTAGTGTTTATCGATGTCATGGTGGTGGATACGGAGGAAGAAACGGTGAAAGAGAGTAGATCGGTGAAAAAATTGAGCAGCTGCCACAGAAAGCACATGCAGCGAGACTAGGCAAGCGGAGAGCACAACAGCGACGGTGACAAGAATAGAGCGGTGAGATCTATTTATTTTCTGTCACGGTAAAAGGGACAATAGCAGTTGTGACAGAAATTACGGCAGTAGATGAGGTTGCGGCGGCGACTATGGTGGTCGAGGAGTCTAAGGCAGCGGTGGGCCCATTCGTCACAGTGGAGTTCGTGGTGGTGGTCAACATTGTGATGGTGGATAAGGTGGAGGATGCGATGACGGTCGTGCATGGTACAACTATGGTGAGCTGGGTCAAAGATTATAACCAGTTAGGAGGCGGATGCCGAGATAGGTACGGCAGCATTTGTGACGGCAAAAGCTGCTACAACTATGGTGATAGAACTTTGTAATTTATTTTCACTTCTAAAATAGATTCTGACATTAGTTGCTATTGTTTGTTAATGAATTTGATTTGTTGTTATTCAGTAGGAAAATGAGTGAAATAGTTGGTGTGGTAAAAGAAGGGGCCTTGGAGTAGGTGAAAATAATTTCATTCATCATTCTTCACATGGTTTATAGTTTACAATATAATAGTTATTTCTTATTTTTGGATCTGTTATTAAGTATTTTAATATTCTTATTATTTCACTCTCTTCTTAATTGAAAATACGAATATATAAGAATTAACAAATCTATGAATATTTTAATCTTTGTTAAACAACTTGGGTCTTTTAAAGTTATCTTTGGTTATTTTAAAATTATCTTTGGCTATTCGAATTCAATGGTTTTAAAATGCCGCTCAGTTTATCGCTAAAACATTAATTTATTTTCGTTCCTTACAAAAAGGTTTTTTAATTTTTTTTTAACAAAAGCTCAACACAACAAGTGGAGCAAAAGTACCATCAGCATAGTATGAGACTAGAAACTAAAAATAAATAAACAGAACAAAACAAACGTAACTATAGATACCCCTTTGTCATCTCCGGCATTGCCATCAACAACAGAAAGAGTCAGCACCTAACCACTCCTTATAGCTCAAAGCAGACATGTTGATAATCTCCTCAACCCCTTTTCCTTTGTTCTGAAAAATCCTACGGTTCCGTTCCAACCATAAGTTCCAAATGATCACGCAGAAACACACCATCTATCTCTTGCACTCCTGTTTTGTATTTGAGTTCTCAGTCCAACTCTGGAAGTGGTCTTTTACTGCACCTGGACAAGTCCATTGCATTCCAATATATGATAACCAAGCACATCATACCTGCCAAGCAAAGTTACAACCAAGAAATAGGTGGTGGCCATATTCTACACTATTGTTACATAACACACATAAAGTATCTTGTTGGTGAATGATCCCAAGGCGACTCAAGTCTCTCCTTCGTATTAACCCTGCCAACCAAGACAAACCAGGCAAACAACTCTACTCTGGGTGGGACAAGGCCTTTCCAAATGCTCCTAGTAAAGTTGTAACTATGTATATTCTCTGGAGCCATTTCCACCTGCAACACCTGCACAAATGAGTTAGTAGAGAAAATTCCTTATTTATCATACTTCCATACAACTCTATCCTCTCTCCCAAGGTCAAGTTTGACCAGCCTCAGAGTGTGGTGAAACTGGTTCACTAGATCCAACTCCCGTTGGAATAATTCTCTCCACTGAAAATTCCATTTCCACTCTAGCCCATCCCAAAACCCACAATCCCCTATCATTGATCCTATTTGGTTTGAAACCGAGAATAGCCTTGGAAACCGGTCTTTCAAAGAACCTCCCTGAATCCAGACATCCTCCCAAAACCGAGTTCGTCTCCCATCACCCACCTCCATAGACAACCCAGTAAGCATCTTTTGTTGGACTTCTTGACTCTTGAACTGTAACTGACATATATCCTTCCACGAACCACCTCGAATAGGTAGTTCTTGAGAGGACAGTAGCTCATTTCGGTTCAGGTTGTTACAGGAATATACTATCTTCTTCCATAGAGGACACTCCTCTTTAGAGAACCTCCACCACCATTTAAACAGAAGGGCCGAATTTCTTAGCATAGCATCCCCAACCCCCAATCCATCTAACTTCTTAGGGGCCTGAACCACTTCCCACTTAACCAAAGCCATACTACTATTTCCATCTTCTTTATTCCATAGAAATATTCTCTGCAAGGAAATCAGTTTCTCTGCAACAGTCTTTGGCATCTTATAGAGGCTCAGATAATAAACCAGTAGGCTATTTAATACAGATTTGATAAGTACCAGCTTACCGGCCTTATTGAGGATCTTGGCCTTCCAAAGACTAAGCTTCTCCTCCACTTTGTCTATGACTGGCTTCCACGTCTTCACCAGCCTTGGGTTCGCTCCTAGAAAGATACCGAGATATTTAACAGGTAGATTGGCTTGCTTACAACCCAACACACCACACATACGTTGTACCCATTGCTCATCACAGTTAACAGGAATCAAGCTAGATTTATCAAAGTTAATGCTCAGACCTGACATCAACTAAAAGCATCTAAGTAACCTCCTGTAGTTCTTGATTGTGTCTTCCTCTGGAGGGCAGAACAAAACAGTATCATCTGCGAACTGTAGATGCGACAACTCAATATGATCTCTCCCAACCATCAACGGTGATATGCGTCCGTTTCTCACAGCTTCTCCAATCATCCTATGTAGGACATCAACAACAAGTACGAAGAGAAATGGGGACAGGGGGTCCCCTTGTCTCAGTCCCCTTTCCATCTTGAATGGCTTGGATGGCAAGCCGTTTATCAATATTGACATAGAGCATGTGCTAATACACTTCATCACCCAACCCCTCCATCTTCAACCAAAGCCCATCTTCTGCAATACAAGGTCTACAAAACTCCATTTGACTCTGTCGTATGCTTTCTGGAAGTCCAACTTTATTATTGCCACTTTCCTCTTCCTTTGTTTGATCTACTAAACCGTTTCACATGCAATTAGAGCCCCGTCATGAATCTTCCGACCCTTCACAAAAGCACTCTGTGTCTTGCCGACTAACCCTGGCATAACCCCTCTCATTCTCCTAACCATCATCTTCGAGATTACCTTATAAACACACCCCACCATGCTAATCAGACGCAGATCTTTGATTTCCTTAGCTCCAGTAAACTTGGGGGCCAACGCCACCCATGTGACATTAGCATCAGGCGGCAACCTTGAAGATTGGAAGAAACCCAACACCGCTGCCGTGAAGTCCGAGCCTATATCATTCCAATACTTCTTTATGAAGTTCATGTTGTAGCCGTCACATCCTGGGGCCTTGGACGAATCACAATCCTACACTGCCTCTTTAATCTCCTCAGGTGACAGTAGCACCTCTAGAGCCAGAGAATCCTCCTCGCTGATCCTTTCCACTAGTCCATCTCTGAATCCCACCTCAGGGGATCTCTCTTGATGATATAATTCTTTGTAAAACTCCCTAATGGCAATTTTAATCCTAGCTTGATTCCTTATCAATCTTCCATTAATAACTAGTGTATCAATCCTGTTACTTCTCCGTCTCGCTGAAGCTAAGTTATGAAAGTATCTCGTATTTTTATCCATGTCCCTTGCAAGCCTCGACCTTGACATCTACTTCCAATGTAATTCTTTCCTCACAAACCATTTCTCACAGGATTTAACTAATGCCTTCCTTCTTGCTTCCACTGTCTCATCATAGCTCCCATTGCCGACCATGTCATCAATCTTCTGAATCTCTTCCTCAAACTTCAATATTTTTCTGTCCATATCACCAAAGTTTTCTCTATGCCATCTCCTCAAAGGAACCGTCAACGCCTTCAGTTTATCGGTGAATTGTAACTCTCCCAACCCTGTCCATTCCTCCTTGACCATCCTTAGAAACCCTTCATGAGTAAACCACGAATCCAGACTTCGGAACGGCCTTGGTCCAACTCTTAGTCTCTTCTCTTCCACTATGATAGGATAGTGATCTGACAACCCCCATGGCCCACCTCGCAAACGAGTCTCCGGAAATGCCTCAAGCCATTCCAAACTAACCAAAGCTCTGTCAATACGACTGCATGACTGTCCTCTGAACCATGTAAATTTTCTGTCTGAAATTGGCAGGTCCACCAAACTCATGTCATGAACCCAATCCTTATAGTTCTGTGCTGACAAAGGTAAGCTTTCTAGACCTCACCTTTCTTCTATTTGTCCAATCTCATTAAAGTCCCCTAGAAAATAACAGGCACCAGGACATAATCCAGCTATGTAACTCAGCTCCTCCCACACAATACGTTTCTCATCTCTAGTGTGAGCACCATAAACCAAGAAGAACGCACAGTTAACAGACTTCTCTGACAGCACCCCTTCAACACACAGCCATCGCTCACCTTTATAGCAATTTCACATTTTAAAGAAGCCATCATCCCACATTAATAACAGGCCACCAGAGGCACCATCAGACTCCACATATTCCCATCCCGTGCTTCCGCTCTCCCAAATTTTCGATACATCAAACGTTGTCACTAACTGTCTTTTAGTCTCTACCAAACCTAACATATCCAACCTATATTTCCTCTTAAGTTCTTTCACCATCCTCAACTTCCCGTCACCCCTTAACCCCCTAATATTCCATGAACTAATAATCATTTTGAAATATAATTACACACCTTTCTGAGATTTTTCGGTCTGCCTCGTCTTGCTTTAGCCTTCTGTTTTGCCAGTCTTCTCTTTCGAGCAATCTCTTCATTCTGTTCTTGAAGGATAACCATAATGTCTTCTTCTTCATTAAGTAACAATGCTCCAGATTCTTTTGCTAGCTCCCATGTCTTCCGGTTTTCCAGCATTTGTTCATCCAAACTTACAAACTCATTACTACTGTCCTCATCATCATTGGCGTGTCTTTGTTCCCCTTTATGATTACCTCTATCACCGTACCTGTCCTCCATATTTTGAACCAGCATATTCCTGTCAGTGGGCAGATCAATTCCCAACCCTGGCTTCCCTGAACTTGCCTTACCACCAATAACTATTTCATGATAGTCACCGTTACTATACCCGTTCACCTCCTGGCCCCGTTGAACCTCCTCCGGACCCGTCTCATCCTCCTCCTCCCTGGCAACGTGTTCATCGACCCCATAAGCCCCTGTTCGTATCGCTCTATCACCTCCTGCAACCTTCCTTTCACCGGCGATCCCACTCCTACCCGGCGCACAACCAGCAGGCATCCGGGCGCCGTCTCCTTCACTCAAGCTCCGTCTTGAGGACGTCCCACTGACAGGCGCAGTGCATCCTTTGTCCTCCTCGCGTACTGTTCCGTTCCACTCGCCCAGGTCTTCCTCTTTCAACCTTTCCACATTTCTCCGTGTCTCACCTCCTGCACCGTGCGATACGTAGCTGCCTCCCCCTTCACACTTTCAAAAGTTGCTGTCTTTCAGCCCTAACTCGCTTGGTTTCCTTAGCTGCGCAGATGGATCAGCAGAGACGGATCCCATCCGTTGGAGCTGGAGCAGCCTGGCCCGATCCACCGCCTCATGGTCCATCTCTTGGATCAGACCGACCCGACCCATAGAATCATGGTCCAGCGCAATGTAGCAATTGCCGGTTCCCACCATCCAACCTGTTGGAGACTTTGGGCGTCCTTGGCCCAACCCCGTTTTGTTGTGCTTGATGGCATTGGTTGCCCTTTCTTAATTTGTCACACATGTTCCACTGGGCTTTCCTCGTTCCAGCCCATTCTGGTCGCAGTTGTAGCTCCACGGAATTGTGAGCTCCGAATCGGTTTCATTACTCTCTCCCAATCCCATAAAATCTGCTGAGCCATCAATATGACCATAAATTTGCTGATTCTTAACCAAAATTTCATTGATTGGGCTTTAAGTGGTCATAACTCCATTCGTTCAAAATTGACTCTGAAATTACTAATCTATCCTCATCTTCTTCTTTCCATCGTACCCTTTCCGTACCCACTAATGCTGCCTGATCTCTATAGCCTATGAACTTTGCAAGGTCAGGCGACATTGTAGCATCAGCATCAGGATCTCTGTCTACTTCGTTATTTTGGAGAACGCAAACCAGATCTTTGTCCGCTCTTTTTTTCACCGAACACTGTTAACTGTAGACTTCCTGTCCCACCTCTTTTACCAAGACGTCGAATCCACTGGTATCTAGAGTGATATGAATCCATTCATTGATCACATCCATAACACAAGTATCAATTAGTACACAGCCTACGCTAAACGAGGCGCACAATTTCGTCCCTTTATCACACCCAACCACCTCTCCCCATTGGCCTCCGATCTTCTTGAAGGTATCCACTGACCAAATATGTAATGGGACCCCGTAACACTCTAGTCAGACTCTTCGAGAATCACTTTTCTCCGATTCGTCCCACCTCCATACGTTATGAAATATTTGTAGCAGGCTATTCATTTTGAACGTGTACGTCTCTTCAGCATTCAACAGGCTATCAAACGTCAGCAAGGCTTTGTAAGCTCCAAATCCTCGTACCTGAACAACTTGTGGGAAGTTCTTAGCTACCAGATCCTGCAGCAACCCAAAGTTAATGGCCGTTGTTGTTCCACCTATCAGGCTTTTCTGCAGCCAGTTTAAGTTCTCTTTCGCCACAGCCACTTCTAGCTTCTTTGTCCATCCGTTCCCATGTGAGTCTGTCATCTTCTTATCTTTTCTCACATCCTTAGAACTACTAGCTGGGAGAGCCGAAGCATCCTCATGTTCCTTTTGCTGCTAGCGGCCACTTTCTCTTCAAACAATCCCTCCTTCCTGTATCTTCTTTGTGCCATTAGCAGCCGACATTCTCCTATATTTTGCTTCCCCAACAAACACAACCTTACCCCTCAGTCTCATACGATTCATCTCTGTTATGGCCTTTATAGCCTCTCCCTTCGTAGTGTATCGTATGAATGCAAAGATGTACAAACCACCATTTTTTTGCTTTCGAAAAAGGTATATGTCGTTTATACATCCAGTCCAACTGAAGAGCTCAAACAGTTCTCTCTTTGAGATGTCCTCTGGAAGGTTATCTAAGAAAATCGAAAAGGACTCCGTCTCCAATCGGCGATACTTTTCTCGATTCCAAATTCTAGGATCTTTGATCGGGTTCCTAAAACTACCCCCACTGTATTTCTCACCCACACTCTCTCTCTCTCTCATTCTAGAAATTTTTAATTTCCTAGATGTAGTAGGTTTTTTAATTTTTACGTTCAAATAACATCTCATCTTTTATTTATTTTTAATAATATTCGACTAATGGTTAAATTAATTTTCTTCCACAAGAGTTATAAAAAAAATTATTTTTTCGTAGCATTTTAAATTTTTTTAATTAAAAAATTTGTTAAATTATATAAATTCTATCATATATGTAATTATATGATAGAATTCGGTACCCAAAAAAAATTATAGGATAGAATCATGAAAAATTATTGCTGTATATGATCATATTCATTCACAAATTTGACGGAAGCCTATAAAATTCACGTCTATTTTTAATATGCTCATAAAAAAATTTATTAACTTGAACAAGTCTGGTTACTAATTTGTTTATTAAAATTTTAATTTTATAGTTAATATTTTTATGGGACATTAATATTAAATTGTTTTCTTTAGTGTTTACAACTTTTATTATACAATTATTAGCTTTTATTAAATTGTTTTGTTTACAAATTTTATCTTATATACTCTTGCATTCTTCAAAAAAGTAAAATTATATATCTTTATTCTTATGATCTAATTTAATATAAAAGGTCCATATTAAACACTTAATTAACCTAACAATATCTTAATATTAAATATTTTTCATTAAATTTATTATACCCGTGCATTGTATGGGGCTCTTCACTAGTTATTATTGTAATATGGATATTCATGGGCAGCTAAATTTTTTAAGATTGGGAGGCTCATGTTATCAAGAGGGATTGAGTTTAATGAAATTTGAAAAAGTAAACTTTGGTTGAGTGTATAAATAAAGAGCAAATCTGAGACAAAATACACACACAACAACAATATATAAAATACTCCCCCCTCTCTCTACATATAAACTGCAACATATATTAGTAAATATATATATGAATCGTCTCTATTATATTGAGATAATAATATTAGTGAATATTAATATTAGAGTCTTTTATTTATATTTTTTTATTTTATATTTATTTTTTCTTTATTTATTTATTTATTTTACAACATGTTATCAACATGAGACTTTGAACAAAATTTAGGAAGACTCAGCTATTAAATTTTCATTATATTAAATCTCTCTCATTTTGAATTTAATATTCTTGATATATCTAAAAACAACTACTTATCATGAATATTAGATAGCAAAATTCATCTTAATTCAATAGATCTTGGAGATACCATTAAGGCTGAAAATAAAGCATCCCAGAAGGATAAAGTCAAAGTCATATTTTTTCTTCGTCGTTTTCTTGATGAATGATTGAAAAATGAATATATCACACTAAAAGATCATGCAGATCTGTAGAAAAATCTTCAAGAAAGGTATAATCATCAAAAGATAATAATACTTTCTCAAACCCGATATAAATGGACATACTTGCATCTACAGGATTTTAAATCCATAAATGAATGCAATTCAGCATTGTTCCGAATTACCTCACGAATGAAATTATGTGGGAAAAAGATAACTGATATTGACATGTTAGAGAAAACTTTTTCGACCTTCCATGCCTCAAATGTGCTCTTGTAACAGTAGCATCAAGAGAAAGAATTTAAAAAATATTCTATGGAACGAAGAGGAAAATGACAAAGAAAAAAAATTATGAAACGAAGAAAGATTATATTCACAAGAAAGATCTCACCAGAAGTGGGATAAAGAAAGAAATAATGGGCATTAATATGATGTAAATAAATAATGTAAGAAATTTTTTATTAAGTTTTATTTTCTATACATTTGAATTTTAAATATGATGTATATAAATAATGTTATTATTATTATTATTATTATTATTATTATTATTATTATTATTATTATTATTATTATTATTATTTGTCTTTGAAAAAAATAACAAAGACATATAATGAAGATCTTTGCTATGCAGATAGTGCAAGTTCGCATACCATTCTCAAAAGTAATATATATTTTACTCATATTGTACCAAAAGAAGAATGTGTTAATACTATTATTGGCTCAGGCAATGTGATAGAAGACTTCGAAAGAGTTATATTTTTATTTTTCGGAGGAACAAAATTCATAATAAACAATGCACTATTGTCTACTAAGTCTCTAATAAATTTAGAGTTTTAAAAATATTTGTCGAAATGGATATCATATTAAAACAACGAATGAAGAAAATCATGAGTATTTATGTATCACAACTCATGATTTAAATAAAAAGGTTATATTAAAAAAGTTACCATCACTTTCATTTGAGTTATATTATACTAAAATTAATGCAATTGAATCACATATCATTTTAAACAAAAAATTTACTAGCCCAAATGAATTTATAATTTGAGATGATCGATTGGGTCATCTTAGAACAACTATGATATGGAGAATGATTGAAAATTTGCATGGACATTCACTAAAAAACCAAAAAATTCTTAAATCTAGTGAATTTTGTTGTGATATATATTCTTAGGGAAAGCTAATTTTAAGACCATCATCAGTAAATATTTGATTTGAATCTCCTGAATTCTTAGAAAGAATTCAAAGAGATATATGTGGACCTATTCATCCACCATGTGGATCTTTTAGATATTTTATGGTCCTTTTAGACGCATCTTCAACATGGTTATATGTGTACTTATTGTCATCTTACAATCTGGTATTTGCAAGATTACTTGTTCAAATTATTCAATCAAAAGAAATTTTCACACACAAAATAGATTAGCAGAATCACTTATTTAACACCTCCAATTAATTGCCAGACACTTACTTATGAGAACAAATCTCCCTATTTCTGTTTGAAGACATATAATTTTACATGCTGCGATACTTATTCGTTTGAGGCCAACAAGTTACCATTAATTCTCTCCTCTGCAATTAGCTTTTAGCTAGCAACTAAATGTTTCCATTTAAAAATATTTGGGTGTAAGATATATGTTCGAATTGCCCCACCTTCTCGCACAAAAATGGGACTCCAAAGAAAATTAGAGATTTATATGGGATATTATTCTCCCTTTATAGTGAGGTATCTTGAGATACAAATAAGATATGTCTTTAAAGCTCGATTTGCATATTGTCATTTTAATAAATCAATGTTTCCAATATCGGGGGAGAGAATAAGTCACTTGAGAAAGAATTTAATTGGAATGGATCATCGTTAATGCATTTGGACCCACGATCAGGACAATGTGAACTAGAAGTTCAAAAGATTATATATTTACAAAGTATAGTAAATGAATTGCCTGATACATTTCTGATACAAAGAGGATAACCAAATTCTACATCCCAACTGAAAATATCCCAATTCGAATTGATGTTCCAGTTAGACAAATAACTACTGAAACGAGTACATGCTAAAAACGTGGTAGACTAATTGGTTCCAAAAATAAAAATCCTCATAAAAGAAAAGAGGCATTTGATATTAGCAAGATAAATGGTACTCCTGTTGAAAAGGATAAAGATATAAAAAAGACACCAGCAAGTATCCAAAATTCTGATTTAGTATTGACGCTAGAAGACGTTCGAATACCTGAAAATTATGAAAATTATGAGATTTCGATAAATTATGTCTTTATAGGAGAAAAATAGAACCGAAATAAAATAAATTTTAATGAAATATTTGCATATAATGTGGCATTACATATTATGGATAAAAGTAAGGATCTTGAGCTAAGAACAGTAGAGAATATCGACAAAGGAATGATTGGCTAAAATGTGAAGAAGCTATGAAGGTTGAGTTAGACTTAGTTATAAAACATGAAATCTTTGGATCTGTAATCTGTACAGTAGAAGATGTAAAACCTGTTGGATACCGATGGATATTTATGAGAAAATGAAATGAGAAAAATGAAGTTGTATGCTACAAAGCTCGACTTGTGGCTCAAGATTTTTCACAAGGGTTCGGTATAGATTATGAAGAAACATATTCTCTTGTAGTAGATGCAATAACATTACATTATTTGGTTAGTTTATTCACATACCATAAACTATATGCATCTAATGGATGTGGTGACAACCTATTTATACGGATTATTGGATCGTGATATCTATATAAAAATCTTTGAAGGACTAAAGATATCTCAATCATCCAATAAATATTCGCAAGGGTTATACTAAGTCATATTGCAAAGATCTTTATATAGTCTAAAACAATATAGATGAATGTGGTATAATTGTCTTATTGAGTATCTGGTCAAAAATAGATTAAAAAATGATGATATTTGCTCATGTGTTTTCATAAATAAATCTGCATCTGAATTCATCGTAATTGTTGTGTACGTTAATGATTTAAATATTATTGGAACCCTTGAAAAGATTCCAACAATTATAAAATCTCTAAAAGAAGAGTTTGAGATAAAAGATCTAAGAAAGACTAAATTTTGTCTCAACCTGCAGATCGAGCATACAAAAAATGGGATCTTTATTAATCAAACAACATACACAAAAAAGATCTTGAAGAGATTTTATATGGATAAGTCACATTCATTAAGTACCCCAATGATCGTAAGGTCTTTGGATGTGGAAAAGGATTAATTCCGTCCTAAAGAAGAAAATGCAGATATCCTTGGTCCTGAAGTACCATATCTCAGTGCCATTCTTACTAATAATATACAACCAGATATATCATTTGCTGTAAATTTACTAGCAATGTATAGTTCCTCTCCAACTAGAAGATTTTGGAATGGCATCAAACAAATCTTTCGATATCTTCATGAAATAGTTGATAAGGTATTGTTTTATCTATATAAATCCAAGTAACAATTAGTTGGCTATGTAGATGCAGGATACTTGTCTGATCCACACAAAGAAAAATCTCAAACAGGATAGCATGGAAGTCCACGAAACAGACCATAGCAGCAACATCCTCTAATCATGCTGAAATACTAGCAATACATGAAATAAGTCACGAGTGTTTTTGGCTCAGGAGTTTAATCTAATATAGTCTATCAACATGTGGATTGATTGATAGAAAAATAGCTCTAACTATTCTATTTGAAGATAATACTGTAACACCCTACCATACAAAGCCTTACGCTATAGTTGTAAATCAGAGGTGGTAAGGTATTACGACCTCTAAAATAAAAAAGTACATACATAGTATTCGAAGAAATATAAGTTAACTAGGAGCCTCTGAAAAGAAGGTTAAAACAAAAGTAAGACGTCATCACACGCGTAGCGTTAAAGGTAAGAAAAACTGAAATTTCCACAATACCCAAACTAAAAATGCAAAATTGAAGAGAAATAGAGAATAGGGCAAGGATTTTAAAATTTCTTACCACAATAGTTAGATAGAATCAAAGAGCGTGACGAGAACGACGCGTGACCGTAAACGGGTCTTTGATCAAAACTACGGATTGAAAGTTACGTGGGTTTGAGGTGAGAGATGAATAGTAGCTTAGGGTTCCAACTCTCTTCCTCTCTTCTCTATTCGTGCTCTCCCTCTCATTAAGGGTGAATGGCTGAAATGTTTGCTAAGTGTAGGGGGTTTTGTGCCTTGGGTTTAGGTTTTGGTCCAAACATGGACCCATTTGGTGATTTTTGATCCGTTGGTCCTATCTTAGGCCAAAACTTTTAAGATAAGTGTATGGTTTTCTATTCTAAATCTTTTTATCATCACTTCCATAGTTTTAATTTTCTCACACACAATATCGGACAGACTTAAGCTGGTACAGCTAGTTGTAACGCCGATACACATTTTTTCGCAATTAAATATATATTGTTTATCTGGGTTTTGCAAATACAGCATGCATTGCTCAACTTAAGGGTAGATACATCAAAGGTGATAGAACAAAACATATTTCTCTCAAATTCTTCTTCACTCATGACCTTTAAAATTAAGGAATAATTGATGTCCAACAGATTCGCTCAAGCGATAATCTGGTAGATTTATTTACAAAGTCACTTCCAAAATCCTCCTTTAAAAGATTGGTACATCAGATTGGAATGCGCTGATTTCGATATATTTAATAATATCAACAAGAGGGGGAGGCTATACTCTTTTTTTCTTGGTCAGATTTTTCTCCCTATTAGATTTTTCTTGATAAGATTTTTAACGAGGCAGTCTCCATCACAAAGGATATTGTACTCTTTTTCCTTCACTAAAGTGTCTTTTTCATTAGATTTTTCTTTAGTAAGGTTCTAATGAGGCATAATCCTAAATGGACATCCAAGAAGAGTATTGTGATATGAACGTCCAAGGATGGCTAAATTTTTCAAGATTGGGAGGTTCATGTTATCAAGAGAGATTGAGTTTAATGAAGTTTGAAAAAGTGAACTTGGTTGGTGTATAAATAGGGAGCAAGCCTCAGACAAAATACACACACGACAACAATATATAAAATGTAACACCCCGTTACCCTGATGAAGGAGTAAAAACTCAAATTCTAAAAAAGCAGAATTACAAAACGCGAAGCGTTCACACACGATAACTAAATGCTTAGGCACGGATAGAACAAGACATAATAATATATATAGAACCTTGTAACTAGCTCCAAGATACACAAGGTAATAATTTAAGTAAATAAGATATATAATGTGTGTGTGTGTGTGTGTGTGTGTAAAAGAGGGCTAGTCACAGCCTGCGGAGTTTAAACCGGCTAGTCAAAACTGAATACAACAGAGTTTAAAGTTTAAAATAACTTATACAACTTATCTCTCAAATCAAGCCTCTAAGGTCATAAAGTCTAAAATAAAAAGGTGAGAGGAAGTATTACAACCAAAACACAAAGAAACTCAAAAATACAAAGTTATTTTCGAGTTTTAGGCTAGGGCAGAAAACTGGAGCTAGAGAAAGAATTTCTTACCAACAAAACTTAGTTAGAAATGACGGGTTTGGCAAGAGCGATGCGTAGCCGCAAACAGCTCGTCATTCGAAGCTCCGTAGCTTAAGTTATAAGCAAAACAAGGTGATGAGTGAATAGTAACCAAACCTTCATTTCCTTTCTTCTCTATCACCGTCCCTCTCTCACTCTCTATGTATAAAATGAGCTGAAAGTTAGGGTATTTATATGTTGGATTTGGGTCTAACTTGGATCCAGTCTAATCCGTTAGTACTTTTAGCCCATTTGGCTCACTTTGGGCCAAAACTTTTAGAATTAGTGTTTGGTTTTCAATTTTAAATTATTTTTATCTTTCTAAAACAATAAATCGAATTTCCAAAATCTTATTTTAAAAAAGTACATGGTACTGAATAGACTAGAGTTGATATTGCCGGCTTAAGCACCGGTACACATTTTTATAAAATTTTTTTAAAAAATACATTTTTCAACTCAAAAAAATTCATTGAATTTAAATTTAATCTTTTTATTTTTAAAATATCATTTCTATATTTTTAAACCTATTTTAGATAATTAAATTATTATTTATGTCCTAAGGATATAGATTAAACATACCATAAAAAATATTTTAATGTTATTTATTATAAAATAATTTTTTTTTACGTTTTCAATGTATAAAAATAATAAATAATATTAAAATATTTTTTTATGATATGCTTAATTTATGTTGATAAGACACAGGATAACAAAATTCTATTGTTATATTCAACCTAAAAATTTTTTGATTCAAATTTAAAAATAGTAAAATCAAATTTTAGAGAAAAAAGAGCATGTACCAATTCTCTTCTCTATGATGATCTATATTTGTAATTATAAATTCAGAATTTAGATAGGATTTTTTTTATTTAAATAATTTTTTTTACTAATTTAAATCGAAATACAGAAAATATATTAATTTGTATATTTAATTTTAATTTTGTAATCAAAGACTACAAAAATTAGATTTATATAATTTTTGGTGACTGTGTTAGTAAAACATGAAAGATTTAATTTTTTTATTTTTATACATACTGCTAGCAAAAATAGATCAAGTTTTTTTCACGTCTTTTCAATCACTGCCCCCCAAAAAAGAGATATTTAAGGTAAAAGAAACTAAAAGGAAGATCTTTTCTGACTTTCGTATTTTTCGCTAGTAGTGACTGAATGTGAGAGGAAAAAAATTAAACTATTTTTGCTGGTTACATGTGTAAAAATAAAAATTAAATCTTTTATATTTTCACTGTGTACACAAAAAATCATACAGATATGATTTTTGTTGCTTTTTGACGGTAAAAAATGAAACTAAATATATAAATTAATAAATTTATGTATCTCAATTTAAATTGGTAAATAAATTTTTTCTTAAAAAAAGCAATTTAGATATCATAAAATGAAAAATATGTAGATTGAAGTAAAGATATAAAACTAAGGTCTGCATTGCATTAAACTCACCACATCCAAAACCACAATAAATTAACGATTCACTTATTCTATTCTTGTATGTGGTTCGGACCTAATACACATCCTAGTAACTGCCGATAGAATGTCCACCGTATAATCACCCTCATCCACCAATACAATCATTAAAGGGTCTCTAATTTATATACCACATCCTGTAGAGTAATAATCATCTCCCTATATGACATGTGAAAGGTATGAGACTCTAATTGTTATCTCTTGACCGATGCGGATACCAAAGTCTAATCATAGTTTCACTCAATCATATAAACTACATGCTTAAAACTAGCCCATCTGAAGAGTGTATCCTAATACGTTGGGTCTCGTCAATAAATTTTGATGCGTCACAACACTCTTTTAGACTAAAAAAAATAAAATTTATATCAAATACATGCTTGAAATAATCCAATTTTTTATTTATTAAAAACATAACTTAAACATTATATTAGCTTGCCAAATCTGTCAATAATATATTATGCATGAGCTAATGTGTATAAGGTATTCTCATAACCTAGTAAGTCTTGATTCATTAAAGTAATTAAAATAAAATATTTACAAAATTAATATCCATAAATTTCAGCTAACATATATATTTTACAACAAAGATATGAATAAATAACTCTAATTAATTAACAATAAAAAGTACAAAAATTTATTCGAAATACTAAAATAATTAATATCAACATCTCTGAATAATTAAGATTACTAAACGCAAAAATTAGAGCATATTAAATCAATACACTAAGTTATCTAATATTATTTTAAATCCTTAACAAAATATCTCATTCACTTAACTCTAATTTCAAAATAATTAATTCTAAATAACTAAGTCAAAATAATTATAAGATTTTTTTAAATAATTAACTCTAAATAATTATTTCTATATTTCTATATTATTAATTCAAAATAATTAATTTTATATTTCTAAATAACTGAATCTAAATAACTATTTCTATATTTTAACTAATTATGTCTAAATAATTATCTCTATATTCATATCTAACACTAAATATTTATTACAAAATATCTATTCTAAACTTAAAAAAATAACATAACAAAAAAATAATTTAAAAACAAAGGAGTAATTTTAAAACTTGTTTGAAACTTAACTAGTTGACTTGAGGAAAAAAGAGAGTAAAAATAAAATATTAGGAGAGAAAGTGAAAGTGAAAAGAAGAAGATTTTTTTTTAAATCGATGTAAAAAATGAAGAGATCACGAGTTTTATAGTTTACTCAAAATTCGCCGCACTAGTCGGCGAATTTGTCACTTTGCACAAAGTTTATCGATGTAAGAGACACATTTAATATTAATCTACAAATTTATCGATATATTGAGCGAATTTGTTGTTGGGTGAACTTGTTGTCATATAAAAAAAATAGATTTTGAAAACTAAAAATGAAAAAAATTGTTGTGAAAAATAATAATATTTTTATTTTATTTCAAAAAAAATCTAAAATTAATTGGATAGAAAATAAAATTTATTTATGTGAGAGGCAACCAAAGTATTGGTTACATATTTCCTCTCAACTAAAGTATTGTTTTCGTATAAATAATTAAGATTTATTTTCTTTTAATTAACTAGAATATATATCTTTTAAGTTAGACTTATCTCTAATAATTTTTATAGTTCATGAATATATACACCATTTTAAGACAAAATTTTTTCTTTTTATGTGAAATGGTTACTAAATTATCTATGAGTAAAGTTTATGATAAAGTCGAGTGAAATTTTCTATGAGTTATTATGGAAAAAAAATGAGTTTTAAGGTTAGGTAGATTTTTTGGATTCAAGAATTAGTCACTACTATTTTTTATTTAGTTCTTGTGAAAGGACAATTTTATAGCTATTTTAAGACAACAAGGGATATCCGTCAAGAAAATTTTTTGTCACCTTATTTTTTTTATTTTATGCTGAAGAACTATTCTATCTATTACATAGAGCTGAGCAAAATAGGATTATCCAGGAGATTCAAATTCACAGATGATCTCTAACAGTTAACTATTTACTTTTTACTGATGACTCTATCCTATTTAGTAAGGCAACTGAAAAATCATGCTCTAATATTTGATGTTACTAAGTGACTATAAAATGATTAGTGCTCAAAAGGTTAATCTTCATAAATTAGTAGTCTTTTTTTTTTTCAAAATACTCCTATTCATATTAGACAGTAACTAGCAACCACTCTTAACATAGATCATGTAGGATCTCAGGACAAATAATTGGGACTTCCATCAATAATTCAGAGATCTAAAAAGACTATATTTGAAACTATTAAGGATAAAGTTCAGAAAAAAGTCTATACTTAGAAGAGGAATCTATTATTTGCAGGTGATGGATATGTGTTAAATAGAACTATTAGAGAGACAATTTTAGTGTATATTCTTTCTTGTTTCAAATTGCTTGACTCTCTATTAGAAGAGATACACCAGATCATGAGAAAATTTTATGAGAACAGAGAGGGTATGAGAGAAAACTAGCTTGAATTAATTAAGATATTATGACTAGACCAAAAAGAAAGGAGAATTTGGGGTTTAAAGATCTCCGAACCCAAAATCTTGTCTTGTTGGTTAAACAATTTTGGCATATAAGTATTAATCCAACTTCATTGCTGGCTCGTATGTTAAAAGGTAGATATTACAGATATACTAATCCTCTCTTTGTAGAAAAAGGACCTCAACTCACGCTATTAGTAGAGCTTAGTAGAAGGGAAGAAAGTTGTGAAAAAAGGCATAAGATGGAGTATTGGTTCTGGAATAAATGTCCAGATTTAGCAGGACTCCTGACTACTCTTTCCATACCTATTTCAGATTAGAACAACAACAGTATGATAACAAGTATCAATTTTGTGAAAAAATTATTTATAGTGGATCATAAATCGAATGTTAATTTAGTAAACGCCTCTTTTTTTTACGAATGTCAGTGTCTGCATCCTCTTTTTGTCACTGAATAAAAATGAAATTGATAAACTCCAATGTGTCTCGAACAAGCACAAACAATATGATCTTGCCTCCGGATATTGAGTTACCTATGCGTTTTCTCATGCTTCGGTTATTTACCTCCCCACAGTGATAAGGAATCCAACAATCTAAAAATTGATTTAGGGATATAATTACATTAAAAATAAAAATTTTCATTTGGAGAGATGTTCATGACAAATTATCTAAATACATGTGCTATTTTAAATATTTTAATATATATTTTATATAAATAATTAATTCGATAACTAATTTTTTGTATACACATAATATAATTTTAATAAGTATTACAAAATAATTTATTGAGTTAACTACTAATTCGGTATGCAAAAGATTTAGCGCTGACAAAGAGATTTTTTGAAAGATGTTATCGACAAAATAGTTCTTGAATTATTTAAAAATACGATAAAAATAATCAACAAATATTATTTTTTTGTAAATGATAAAAAACTTGCATATTCATCAAACAATTTATCCATTTCATCCGAATTTTTGTGACAACATTTGACTAAATATTGAGAAGGTACACAAAAAAAATTCGGAACAAAATTTGATCTCTGTATTTTTCTTTTTATTTTTCAAACTAAATATGGTCATTCATAATTAATTTTTTAAAAAATTCACTTGACATAAAATTAGCAAAATTTAAAGATAAAAAGATCCTATTTTTCTTATAATGATAGCAAAAATTTATATCAAAATTTGACTTTTAAAATATTTTTTATTGCAATTTTAAATATTTTAGAGACTTATTTATCATTAGCATCTTTTAAAAATTTTTTTTGTCAATAATATAAATTTTTAAATACCAATTTAGTAGTTTACTCCATTTTATTTTTTCTTTTTAACAATCATATTTAAATTAAAAAATAGTATATTATCTAACTTTTTCGTTCTTAGACCACTTGAAGTAGTTGTCATAAATGTAAATTTTAATAAGATAAAATATTTTTAATTAAAAATTTTAAGATTGTGTTTGTTCACAGAGACAGAATACTAAGATAGAGACACAGAAATACAGAACCATATTTGATATATGAGATATGAATAAAGATATTGTGTTCATAGATACTAAATTAGTATATTTTGTGTTTATCCCGATAGAAAAGACAACAAAAGACACGGCTTATTTTTTATTTTATATTTCTGAATACAAGAACACTAAATTTTATATATTTATTTTTAAATTTTTTTTAATATTTTATTTTATCTTATTCTCAGAAACAAACACAGCCTAAATATTTAAAATTATTAAAAATTTAAAAATTTTATTTTTATTCCAATAAATATCTTTCACTTCTACGACATTAAAAAGACATTAAATTCAAATAATATGCTGTTATTAAAATTTAAAAATAATAAAATAACGTACATGCATGATGCATGTATTTAAGAATTTGCATGTTACAACAAATTTTTTTGCTTGTCTTTGTTATTGATAATTTGAGAGGATTTTGTTCAACAAAATAATTGCTTTAAATTTAATTATTATTAGATATTAATTACTCATGTCACTCATTAAATTTGAGATTAATTTATTTTTTTAACTCTATTATTTACATTGTTCAACAATATTGTTATTTACCTATACTTTTTCAATTTGAGAAATTAACGAAAGGAAGAATAATATATATATTATTGATCTATATAAAGGTGAATATTAAATCGGTACTCAAAAAATTTTTTAGACTGTTACCTAACTTTTATTATTGATAAAATAGTCTTTAAAAAATTTTAAAATTTGACAAAATCACTCAATCATAAAAGAATGACGTCACAGTGAATAAAAAACGATGATGTAACCGTCAGAAGAGAACTCCGATGATGGTAGAGAGCTGCAGCGACGTTTCCGATGACCTTTTTTTCACACTTTCAGTCTCCTTCTCCTCCTCCTTCTTGCAAAAGGGGACGCTTCTTCTTCTTTGCCATGGAGGAAGGGGACACAGCGGTTATGGTGGAGGAGACGCGGAAGGGACGTAATTGCATGTTAAAGAAAAAGAGGCAGTGAACACGAGAAAGCGGTGAGATACTGCCATGGCGGAAGGAGACGCAACGATGTGCCATTGCGGTCTAACAAAAGGGGACGCAATAGCTTGTTGAAGAAGAAGAAACGGCCAACATGAAACATCTTCTCATGGTTGGGTAATTTTGTCAAATTTTAAAATTTTTATGGCTATTTTGTCAATAACAAAAATTAGATATTATTTTATCAGCGCTAAAATCTTTCAAATATCAATTTATTATTTACCTTTTCTGTATATTTAGTGTGTACATCTTTTTTTTTTTACCAAATATAAGAAGACTCGAACTCACGACCTCTTAGCTGAATATAGGGAGACTATGTCATTTGAGTTATAACTCATTAGCTAGTGTGTCCATCTTTCATTTTTATTAAAAACGTATATCATAATAAAAAAAGAGTTATAATAAAATTTTACCGATGACATTTCAAGAAAAATTTATACAGGTTATATCCCTAAAATTTAATTTTTATTGATATAATTATTAAATTACACTTATTTATCATGATGATTATTGTTACAAAACACTGTAAATTTTGAACATCAATAAAACTATAATTTAACAACTCACATTTGTGTATATTTTAAAATTTTATCTTTTCATAAACTTTTCTTTAAAAAAAAAATATGTCGTCAAATAGTTTTAGATTAATATAAAAGATAAAATTATATAAATATAATATAAAATGTATAAGCTTGAATATAGAATCTAGAATAATACATATTTATTGAAGATCAAAGAGTTCAATTAATTTTTTTTATTTTACTAATTTAGATATCTACTATAATATAAATAATAAAATAACACTTGTCTATCTCAATATAGCTAAGAGGTAAGAGGGGCCAATCCAAGACATGAGAGACAGGACAGACGCACTGTATTGTTTAAAAGCTGGATTAGTCGGATAAGGGAGGCGGTTACCTCATTCATTCTATTCCCACCGTTTCCCAATTCTCTCTTCCTCCTTCACTCAGGTAAACTAAACACCCAACTTTTCTTCTCCGCAATTCTACTCCTTTGTCTCTCTTTATCATTTCCATGGTTATCCTTGTTTTTTCGTTTTAAACTATATTTAGTTACCTTTTCTAATCATGGATTGTTAAGAGGTTTTGTGGTGATTGCACTGGCTTGTTCAAATACGTTTCCCAATTTTGCAGAATCAATGCTTAGTAACAGTGTCTATTGTTGTTTCGAGTAGTACTAGGTTTCTGTCACTGTCTTGTGGAATTCGCACTATAACATAATAATAATATTGTCTTGTTCAATTTACTTTTTGATAATGTCTCATTTTCGTTGTTGATTTAGTGAAACATCCTTCGATGGCGCCCCAATTCACGCGTGAGTGGACAGGAATCAATACCTTTGCGCCTGCCACCCAGACAAAGTTGCTTGAGCTCTTGGGAAAGCTTAAACAAGAGGTTCTGTTTTTTATTTTATTTTTTGATATTTTTCCCGCTAAAATTATGTGTTTGATAAAGACAATTACTCATGCTGGTTAGTTTAATTGAACTATTGTTGTTTACATAGCGTAGTGAAAATTTGTATGGTTGTTTTGGTGTAGAATGTGAACTCTTTGACCATACTTGTGATGGGGAAAGGTGGTGTTGGGAAATCTTCAACTGTCAATTCCATCATTGGGGAAAGAATAGTTTCTATTAGCCCATTTCAGGTATGCAATTGTGCTTCAGTTGTTTTTCCGCTATAATTGGCTGTTAGTGTTTAATTCTGATTCAATGTTTTTTAATTTTCATGGAAAGTCGGAAAGTCCACGGCCGATGATGATATCGCGATCAAGGGCGGGTTTTACGTTAAACATTATTGATACTCCTGGTCTAATTGAAGGGGGATACATCAATGATATGGCGCTCGATATAATAAAACGGTAGGCTTATGTTTCCCATATGGCATTCCACTTGCAAAGATTGTTTTGGTCATTTTATTTTCATGACTCGTGTTATTCTTTCTCATTCCCTTTCTCTCTTGTGTGCCTGAGCAGTTTCCTTTTGAACAAGACCATAGATGTTCTGCTTTACGTGGATCGCTTGGATGCGTACAGAGTGGACAACTTGGACAAGTTGATCGTCAAAGCTATAACAGATAGTTTTGGCAAAGCAATATGGAGTAAGGCTATAGTAGCTCTAACACATGCTCAGTTCTCTCCACCAGATGGTTTGGCTTATGATGAATTCTTCTCGAAAAGATCTGAGGCTCTATTGAAAGTTGTTAGATTGGGTGCCCGGATAAAGAAAGATGCCTTTCAGGTATTTGCCTATGTATTTACGTCTTAAAACTGTCAAGGAACTATGATCTTTGAATGGCAAGACCTCCGTTTAGTTGATTCTTTGTTTTCCCTAGGCATTCCCTCATCTCGGAATCTGTTTTCTTAGTTTTGCAATGAGAAGTGTAGCTTTTCCCACTATTCGATTTATGCAACTTGACCAGTTTATATGTATGTCTTTATGATGCAAGTGCTTTTTACCTAGCTGGTCAGTCAAGGTTAACCATGAATTGATCTACTAGTTGGTCCAGTTAAGTCTTAAATCTTAGTAAAACAGATACATTGCTTGGCCCATAGAAACAGTATAATTTATGGTTGATTCTGCACAAATAGAGTAATCTAGGATTTGAACCCGGCTGCAGTGCTTTTGTAGGCTGGTGTTCAACCAGCATGCGAATGCTGTGACAAGAATTAGTATATTTAGATACATGTTAAGATTTTTCTATTTGTTTTATTAAAATATACATAAATATATGGAGGCTCTTGTTCATTCAAACTTAGTCTATTCTTGAAAACTTGATCTTCTCCTTTGGACACTTGAAAGACTGGCCCAGTTTTATAAAAACATTGCTACGGAGGAATAGCCTGAAAATTTGGTGTGAATTTTTTTTCCCGTGTTTGTTTGTAAGTGGGTTTATTTCTGCAAGTAGCCCGCTTTATTGTATTGCCAATTGACCTTTACATACTGGCTCATTTAGGTTTATGTTGCATTTCCTACATACATGTTTGTAGATTTTGTAGTGAGTCAAGAGAAGAGAGATTTTCATGCATACTATGTAGTCTAATGTATGTTATATCTTATGGGAGTGAATGTATCTAATTTCAAGGGAATATTGCTAAGACAGAAAATTTGTTGCTTTACCTTCATTCTGGACTCTAAATTTCTAAATGCTTGGTTTTTGGCTTCTCTGTGGTATATACTCTGGGTTTTTAGAGCATCATTCTAATGATCTAATTTGTAAATTACTTTTCACTCCAATATATTTGTTCCTTTCTTCCAGCTTGTTCTTGTGTCTCTGTTATTTATTTGTTTTCTATCATAAAAGAAGATCATTGTTAAAATTATGCTTATATTTCCCCCTCCTTTTTGGGTATCCTAGGCTGCTGGTGTTCCTGTTGTTTTGGTCGAGAACAGTGGGAGATGCAACAAGAACGATAGTGATGAAAAGGTCGGAGATTTAGTTCATAGCATAATATCTTCTCTTTTTACTTGTCAATCTTGTTTAGACAATGTATGGTTCATGGTGATAGGTTCTTCCAAATGGAATTGCTTGGATTCCTCATCTAGTGCAAACAATCACAGAAATCGCATTAAACAAAAATGAGTCTGTTCATGTCGACAAGAAGCTGATTGAAGGGCCAAATCCTAATCAAAGGGGAAAACTGTGGATTCCTCTTATATTTGCTCTCCAAGTAAGCTTTGAACTTTTCCAGTTGTCTATTTTACCACCAAAATAGAACAATTTCTCAACTTATTTAAGAGAAATTCCTCTAAAAATATTCGTAAGTTTCATCTCGAGTAGAGTAGATCTTGCTTACCCCGAAATCTTTTATTTAACATGCCTAAACAGGAATGGTGCTCCAATCAAATAGATTTTCTTTCTTGTTTCGCAGAGAAGCCATGCGCTCTCATTTTTTAATTCTTTCTCCCTGTCTGCAGTATTTCTTTGTCATGAAGCCAATAGAAGGACTGATCCAGAATGACATTCAGAACGAGAGTAAGCCAGCGTGGGAGTTGCGGGATGCAGCATCTCGGAGGAGAAATCGATATTAGCGGTGCACGCCATTGCTTTCAAGAAACGCCTTTCGGTTTTTGGTTCCCGGTGCTGCTACAATTATCCATTGTCTACTTATTTTCCTTGTGAACATAGAATTGTTTCCATGTACTGCAAATTGCTAGTAGTCTGCGGCAACAGATATTTATTCGGCTTTTGAGAGGATTCTTTGTATGCTGTGAAGTTGGTTCCTTCTGCAAATTAATGATTTAGATACAAATTTGTGTTTACCTTGCTAGTTGCGTATCCATATTTTAGTCTTAATTTAATAAGGGAAGATTGTTTTTCCCAAATTTCGATAAGCGTTGAATCTGACTATCAGACAGTTTATGATTGACAATTTGATACTTCTTCATGTAATTTTTAGTATTTTTCAAAAAGAAATGTTCCTGAAAAGGAAACCGGATATGGATGTAATTTTTCTTTTTATTAGGAAGTGTTTAACTGCAGATACATTATACAATAAGTGGAAGAATGAGTTATAAACTTCGAACTTTATTCTTTTCTTTTTTTTAAGAAAAAGAAAAAGGCGTTGTTAGCTCAATTAGTCAGCTTCTTGATGTGCATGTTTATAAGGTGTCGTTTATTCAATTTAGTTAGTTTCGTAGATTAGGAGTTCAATTTGTTAGTTCAATTGGTCAGTTTGTTAGATTGCTAATTATATAAAGTAGTTAGTTAGCAGCTTGTTAAGCCGGATTGCTTCACTATATAAGCAGGATTATGTGAGTGTAAGAAGTGTGATTCCTTAGTCCAAGTTAGTACATAAGTTTTCCCCCTCAGTCCTTTCTCTCAGCTCTTCTCATTAACTTGCACTCTCACTACCTCGCTCTCTGCACCTTCAACAGTTGTGTTTTGTATGTTGGCATGTATAAATTATTTGAAGTTACAGACCTTTTAATCAGGCTTAGGCCATGTAATTCAACCAAGCTTAGGCCGAAATTGTAGCATAAATTCTTGAAGCACGTCTTAAATACACTAGCAGAGGACCCGTGCAAACTGCACGGGATTACAATTGTACGAAGACACATGAAAAATAAACTATTCAATAATTATCTCTCCAAATCAAAGTCATATGCAAGTTAAAACAGTATTAAAGGCTTCATAATAAAAAGAAAATTTATTATTAGACAAACACAGTCATATTCAAACAAACAAAAAGTATTAATTAAATAACTTCTTTTGTTTAATTAGATATCCAATCAATCAAACATAGCCATATTTAAAGATGACAATGTTCTAAAGAGAAATAAAGTAAACGATCAAGCTGAATAAAATTAGTTTAAAAAAGTTATGATCATATCAGAATTAAATGGTTAGAAAAATTCAAAACAATACAAATGTCAACCAATTAGAAAGTTTTTATTAGAAGAAAACTTGAAAGAAACATCAAGTTGTAATATTATTAAACATAAATTGTATCTAAACATAATAATCTATCAGATATAATATCATTATATCAATGCTAATTAGGATCTAACACATCATAATAATGATATAAAAAAAAGCATCTAATTGCAATAAGTATAAAGTTAAGTGGGGGAATGATATAACCAAATAGTATATTAATTTGACTGTTCACATCTGATATCAAAAACTAAGTAACTTAACTAAGAAGTTCACATCCCATACATATTTTGAATTTTAGATAATGAAAAACCTAGGGTCCAAAATAGAATACATATCCCAAAATTAACAAAAGAAAGTATCAAAGCATCTGAATAATTAGTTTCTAACCACAGAAACCTGAACCAAATTATTTTTGTTCGAAACACTTTTAAATACACATAAATATCCAGGCCTAAGTTTATGCATCTTGATAAAATCTTTCCATTTGGGTCCAATTTTGTACTCTCGATTCTTGCCCTTACTTTTCAAGACATGTATTGCAAATGTTTTAGTAATCTTTGAGCCCTTAATAGTAAATTTCCATTGTTTCGATCCACCACTCTTAAGCAATAATCTAGCAAACTCACAGCAAATATACTGTTAAAAAAAAGGGGTTAGAAACATGTCTTAAAAAAAAATTCATCAACAAGTATGAAACAATAGTTATAAAAACTTACAAATCGATCAACCTTCATATCATACTTCGTTAACCTCTTGCTATAATGTTCAGCAACACATCTATATATTTCAATTTTAATTGATAGGGAAAATATGAGCAAACTAAAAATTGTAACAGTGAAAGATGTAAGATAACCTTATACAGAATAGTGTGAGACAGAAATTAATTATTGAAATCTATACGCTTAAAATGTAACAAACTTATCAATTAATTAAATGATATCAAGAGTGAGAAAATCAACAACACATGTAACAACAATCTAATATTAAACCAGAAAAAATTAACACACCCTCTTTCTTTTATTATTGACCTCTTCTTGACAGTAGTTCCATTGGAAGTGTTCGTTTGAATCCTTTGCACACTAAAACTTCAAGTGTAATAAAAAAATAAATACAGTAGTTAGAATATAAGACGCATAAAACTAAGAATAATTAAGAATTAAAAAAAAGGGGAAAACTGTGAACTCTAACCTTTTCATATTTCGATGCATCTCATTATCTTCTATACCATATGAAACATCATCCAGTCCATCAAAGTAGTTCAATCCCAACTCATCTTGAATTAGTTTTAGTAAAGATATATCAACAATATCTTTAACATAGTGAAAAGCATAAAAATCCATATAAATTGGTTTACTTCGCCTATCCACAGGAGCCACAAAAAATATGACACTTGTGACATGTATTAGACCGATTTTCACCACACTCTTGAACTTATAGAAAGAAAATAACTTGTCTACCTCACCGGAAGGTATCCATATTTTGTTTCCCCGTTTTTTTAATTTAAGCTTGATACAGTTGTCACAAAGATCAATCAGGACAATTTCATTTTTCAGCTCGACCCCATATCTAGCAACTACTATCTCTGGAAGCAAAACATCATCCTAAAAACAAAAAGAGACTTATCACATACATTTAATTTTTTATCATTAATTTTATTAATTCAGTTATATATGATTTATGTATTGATCACATGGCCTAAGATGAAAAAAAAAACATAAATGATATATTAATCCAAACATGTACCCGTCCTCTGTATGCACGAAAGATAACTGTTTCTTCCTCATCATTTCGCCAACGTTCTCTTGTGCAAAAAAATGCCTAAATTAACCAAAATCAGTATCTTTACACTATACTTAACAAGAAATCCTTAATAGAAAAGGAAAACAATATAATCTCAACCTTGTGCGATCACTTCTACGTGCAACAAGACTCATCGTAGGAAAATAATGCCCAAAAAACCTATTTCATCTATCTGAAAAAAAGACAGACAAAAAAAGGAAAAAAAAAGAGTATTATATGAAAATATATAATCCTGCAGATTTGGGAAAACAAGGAGAACAGAAAAAAAAAATAAAGATGCATAGGAACAAAAGGAGTAACCAGGGATAAACATTAAGATATTACACAATTTTTAGTTAAAAAGTTCTTAACTAATAACATGCCTAATAGTTTCAAATTAGTAACTTACTATTATCTTTAGGGTGATTTTTTTTATAGCATTAAAAATGTTTTATTTGAATTTTTTGTTCAATATTTTTTCTTATTGGATACAACATAGTAATACGAAATTAGTGAATTTGACACAATCAATACGACGTGAATTAAACAGAATTAGTTAACCGAAAAAAATAAATAAAAAAAGTTTTTTGTTATTATCATTTGAACTTCTATCATGTTCTTATGTTATATTTTAGCATGTTACCTTAAATCTGGCTTAATAATCAGAATGATCAGCAAATTAGCTCTTATCCACACTTCAAAACCTGGTAATAAAAAGCATAAAAAAAAGAAAAAAATAATTTAATAAGAGTGAGATGTTGCACTCAACCAAGTATGAAACATGCCTTGTTGTGGAAATCAAATATTTCTTTCTTTTTCTTTTAAATTCAGAACTAACGTTAACTTTAATAATACATGCATGTCAAAATATATGACAATATCTTATATTGGTTCATATTAATATACAACAACATGTCAGACAAACACAAATCTTACTTTTAGAAAGAAAATAATCATAAAGGATACTTGAACTTAACACATTCACATAAAAGTATTCAGTCGATATTTTCAGAATCCAAAACTGTAGTTGATAAAATTACCGACACACAAACCATCAAAAAATGAGAAAAAAAGCAACGGAAAAAAGAATGAACAGAAGAATCTGTTGAGAATGCAACGGTTAGGGCAAAAATTTAAAATCTTCTTCTGGTGTCAGAAGATTTACTTTATCATTATGTCTCTGGCTATTGGACAAATTATGTATTCTGGATCTCTCAAGAGCCCAAGTAAGAACACTATCCACCGAGAAACTGCCGGAGATATATGGTTCGTAGGAATCCAAAGCGCCGGGAGACACTGCAGAGGAGAAGAGTTCTGGAATTTGTATAAGGATATAGAGTTTAACCCTGGTAATGTTGGGTGGTGGGATTTCTGGGTTGAGTGACGTGAGACAACAGAGAGAGATGACAGACGGTCACTCAGTAACTTCTTCTGAGGTTCTCTTTTTTTTTATTGCGTGTGGGAGAGAGAGAAGGGAGGGGCCTTTAGTTTTTTTAGGTTTTGTTGGTGACTTTAAAAAAAGGAAAATACTAATAGAAGATAGTAGAAGATAGAAGATAATAATTAGAATTATTTGGATAATTTTTTTTAAATAAATCACACTAAATAATGATTATAACAAATTAATTATTCAGGAAGACAAACAATCACACAATTAATAAGCACTAATTTTTTGTTAACATTTATGATAGTTAAAAAGAACTAAATATTGAAAAAAATATATCATAATATCAGTTTTTATTTATTTTAGAATTTTTTTATATGAATAAATTTTATTTCTCTTGAAGTTTAAGTAACTTTCATAATTTTTTTTTTATTTTCTATTGATAATCAGATAAAAGAATGATGGAAAACCACAGAAGACAAAAAAATAAATAATTAAGTAATCAATGAATATTTTAGCAATATAAAAAAGATTAACATACGGATTAGGAAAAATAACTAAAAAGATAATGAACAATATATTTATTTTTTTATAAAAAAATTGTGTCTTCTTAAATATGATACATGATAAAATAAAAATTAATTATTGTTAAGAATTTTAATATTAAAAATCCTTTTTAATAATTAAATCTTCCTAACAATCTTTTAAAGTGATTTTTCCCTTTTTTTATATTTGGCGGATGGATAACTTTTATACTATAAAGAAAAAAGATAAAGTATATGTAGATAATAATTGTATAAATGTAATCTAGACTAAAATTTCTAATTAACCCACAACAAAAAAAAATAGATATATGAATTATTTTCATGTACAAAATAAAATTTCTGAAACTCTATGAAATTAAGATGATATTTGAAAATTTAAAATATCCCTTTTTTCCAAAAATAATTTTGTAAATAAATTGAATTTTATGAGAAGTAAAATTATAATTTAGTCTAAGGAAAATATATAATTATAATAATGGTATAATAATTATGAATTAAAAAAATAAAACAAACAGCATCACACAATGTAATAGAAGAATCATGATAGTGTCATATATAGAAACCCCCCACAGTGAGTGGTTTTCACTCTAGCACACAGTTTTGCAAAAAATAACACAATAAAAAAATTATTTATACGAAATACCATTTCAACTACTCAATTGATCCAAAACCTGATAAAAAGCAGGTCGCTTTTCAATTCTCTATAACTTTCCAGAGCAATAGAAACGCTTGTCTGTATAAACATATCCAACAACTTCTTCCATGATTCATACACAAAACAATAATAATCAATCAATTTTATTATAGAATTATCATCATCATAATCGTATATGTTGTAATTGTAACTTCAAAACAGAATAGTTTAGCTAATAAATTGTTGCCCACAGAAGAAAAAATGAATATAGGATGTTTCAATTAACGAACACAAAATTGAAACACCATTTAAAAAAAAACCTAGCATTTATTGGAAAACGGAAAAATAGTATAACTAAATGCAGAAGTCAACACATAAATCCAATAGGATAGATTATAGAAACATGCATCCTATTCAGGAAAATTCATTAGGCATTGGTAAAGGCCGAAAGCAATTTATAGAATATAAACAATCACACATGAAAACTTTTAGAACTTGAAGCTTAAGACAATTGTGAGGCAAATCTATTAGAAAACTCCTCTGAAAACTATAAAAATTGACTTGTAGCTGAATCAAATTGCAAAAATTGGAAAGCTCCAGTACTGGTGCACTAATCAAGCACTGCATGCAGAAGATCATTCGATATTAATCTCAACACATCACTAAAAGCATAAATTCATTATTTCATTAAACAAATCACCTCTATTGTTGAAAGTTGCAGCCATTATTGTTGTAAAAAAAATCCAGAAGATAGAAGTACGAAACATGATTCACACACAAAACAATAATAATCAATCAATTATATTATAAAATTATCATCATCATAATCATATCTGTTGTAATTGTAACTTCAAAATAGAATAGTTTAGCTAATAAATTGTTGCCTACAGAAGAAAAAATGAACATAGGAGGTTTCAATTTTCAAACCTCATATTCCAAGTTTTCAACTAACCCACTAATTTGTAAATCTTTTCAGGCATGTCAAATTAGTAAAACAGAGAAGAGGTTAGGAAAGTACTTTCCAGCAGGAGTAGTAATAGAAAAAATCCTTTAGCACAAAATTAACGAACACACAATTGAAACACCATTTTAAACAGAAAAAAAACCCAGCATTTATTGGAAAAAGGAAGAATAGTATAACTAAATGCAGAAATCAAAACATAAATCCAATAGGATAGATTATAGAAACATGCATCCTATTCAGGAAAATCCATTAGGCATTGGCAAAGGCTGAAAGCAATTTATAGAATATAAACAATCACACATGAAAACTTTTAAAACTTGAAGCTTAAGACAATTGTGAGGCAAATCTATTCAAGAGACCCTCAATTTCCAGACTGCACTCCCCATCAACAAGTACACTATCACCAACACTTTTCCTTGCCTCTCTTACAATATCAATTTCAGTACTTATATCATCCAATCCAGGAACTACAGCACCCTTTTCACCAAGAAAATCAATCAACGGCTTGCAGTTTGTCTTCATATTTGAACAATTTCCATCAGCAGTGATACCCTCATGCAGCACCTCACAGGGCTCTTTCTTGTCAACAATATGTTCATCCCCAGTTGAAGGGATCTTTCCCAACTTACCATCCTAAACACAATTTACAAAAAATAAACAAATAAAAGAAAAACAATCGGAAAAAAACAATAAAAACACTAAAAAACAATAAAGAAAATAAAAAACACAAGTTTGTAGATGCAACCTTCAATGGAGTACACTCATCATCGGCATCATAGTTAGGCAACTCAAACATGGAAATAATAGCAGCATCATCACAAACTCTTCTCTTATGGAAAGTTCCAAAATACTTGTCTGCACCAACACTCTTGGTATCTATCTTAAGGAGCAATTTTCTACCCACCAATTGCTGGAACATCACAGGATAACTATCTCCACAAACAACCTGTGAAATAATTTAAAAAACATAGTTCTTAGAGGAATCAAGGACAAAATACACACTCAACAAACAGTTATACATGGCAGAAACATATCTCAGTCACTATTGAACTCAACAACAGAAAAGAGAAAAAAAATGGGGAATAAACCATACATTTGCATCCTTCTGAACTTCTCCAAACAGATCAGCACATGATTTTTTCAATAAGTAAGCAGCCTCACGATCGAATAACACAAATACACCATGTTCATTGTCATCCTCAACAGCTATTTTGATCCTATATCTAACCATCAAAGAATTACCCAATAAAAAATTTAATACAAGAAACAAAAAAAAAAGAAAACAACAAAATAACTGTAATTAGGAAACTGGAACAAGGAGAAATAAACAACAGCAGGAAAGAGAAATAAAAAAGAAAAGAACATCACACATAAAGGAATAAACACAAGGTACTTAGGAGTCACATTGGTAACATAGTGCTGACAAAAATCACAATAATATGCACCATCTTGAGGCTGAATTGACTTCCCACAAACACAAGCTGAATACCACCAAGGTCCCTCATCCACAATAGATCTCACAAAACCAAAAATCACAAAAGACCCCTCCTATCATAATATAAAAAATAAACATTGAGATATGAATGGAAAATATAAACTTCATATAAATTTTTCATGAAAAGACATCTAAGTCAAAATTGACCAAAGACATGGAAAAAACCCAATAAACCTCGTTGTTATCATGGAGTTCGTCAATAATGCATCTTCTAGTAAGCCGCATAAAATCATCTTCCAATAAAACACCCTTGCCCTCATTAGCAATAAACAATAGCTGTGTTCCATTGATACCTTGGTCAATCATACTAATCGTCACAGAAGAATTACATGGAAAAAAGGAAAAAATCAGTTTTTAAAAAAAAAGAAAAAAAAAGAAACAGTATCAACAAAACTTAAAACACGAATAAAGAGAATAAACTGAAATTATATTAACCAAGTTAAAACTGTAAACAAAAACATCAATCAACTAAACATGTTATCTAATAAGATAGTATCCAATAACCTGTTTTTGAAAATCTACGACTTCAGACAAATCTGGATTAAAGAACAGCCGAATAGCATGCATAACATTTTGGAGACCAACTTGTCCTACAAAACACCGAGTTAAATAAATAATAGATAAATAAATAAATAAATAAATAGTTAAAAACAGGGAATAAACATAAAGCAAAGAAATTCCCGAAGAATTTGGGAAGCATAAACATTATAATATTGACTACCCCTAAAGAATTTAACTTTGGCAAGTTGGATCACAACAACTGGCTGCTCCATATAGCCAGAACCTAAGAAACGATGCACTTCATCCACATACTCCCCAAACAGAGCACAGCGTATTGTCAACCTGAAAAAAAAATATTTATTGAAAAACTTAGATCCATTAACAATTTAACATAAAACACCAATAAAAAATAAAAGACAAGTGCTCAACATAAATAATAGTTAATCAATGCAAAAACACAATCAACATCAGGAAGAAAAAAACAAACTCTTTTGAAGATAACTCAAGAACAATCATCTTCATCACTTTCGCATCTTTCACGTACTCTTTCTCTTCACCAACAGAAGTCAGCAAACCAATAACATCTACCCAAAAAGATAAACATCAATAAAATTACAGTTTAAAAGTGCACACTTCCATAAAAAACCCGCCAAGAAAAAACGCAACAAACTGAAACAAAAAATAAATAAAATAAAAGGCATAAAGAAGATTAAAGTAACCTACCAACTAAGTAAACATAATCTTCAGTCATTTTCAAGAGCTCATCAAAGGGACAGAAACTGAAACATGTCTTTGGGATATCATCGTCAGGGACAGGAATAACAGTTGTACGGTTAAGAAAAACCAACTTAAACTCATGTTCTGCTGCCCTATAATTGCCTTGGTTTGGAACAACACTAAAATATGACATTCGGTATGTTTGACCCTCAATAATACTCTCTTTAAACCTATTTATGAGCTGCTTCTTAACAGTTGCTTGTATTTTGTTAGACTGCACAAGAAAAACAACAACAAATTTCAAAATAAAAAAACAGTAACAACAAAAAAAAAACAAAAGATGAAAGAAAACCGTAGATAAAATCAACCCAAGACCAACATTGAACAGCCACTCACATCTCCATCAACAAGAACAATTTCCATTGAATTTGCAACTTCATGATTTCCAAAAGAAGAAACAATCCAAGTTCTTAGTACCCTAACTTTGAGTTTCCATGCCTCCCTTGGAGGGTGGATCTTAGAGATAGAATCAAACGGAGGAGGCATTGGCTCAACCACCAAACACAATATAGAAAACTAAAAAGATAAACACAAACCAGAAACAAAGGATTTGAGAGAAGAAATGAGGTGCATTGAACCATACAACCAAGGAGTCCTTTTTATAGACAAGTTAACAAATCACCAAAATATTTGAATTTGAATTTGAATACCTCAAATAAAGGGTGGGAAAACATGTATCACATAGCATACATCATCTATTACCTATCACACACATATCCAGCAATCACAATCAAGAACACCTATGCTATCTTCCCTGGACAACAATTAAATAAGAAAGGACACCTTCCAACAAATCTCATAGAATCATAATAATAATAATTATAAAGTAATAGAATAGTATACCCTAAAACCCACTAACATCTAATCTACTTGAACATATTTGCATATTTGCATATACGTATGAGGCACACCCAAAAACACCTATAATGTAGTCATTGGAAACAAACTGAATAGGAAAAGACATCTATTAGCATATCTAACCTGACTAAATCCCACAATTTTAGATGCATGGAAAGAAAAAATTAAAAAAAATAAACAAAACATAAATATATCAATCAACAAATCAATTAGAGTAATCATTCACAAATAGGATAGAAATAAAAAGATGAGCAACATCAAAAGAATATTAAAATATTCTCAAATAAATCAATTAAAAATTCAACCTAAATATATATAACATTCAATAGGAAATAGTTAGAATATCATTGTTAACTTATAAATTAAATCAAATCCAATATAATTTCTTGGATAATGTAGTTCTAGTATAGATAGTAACAGTATATTTATACATATATTATATTAATTTAATATTAATATATCAAGTAAATTATAGTTCATTGGCTTAGTGATTAGATAGATGCAATTCATACCTAGAATCTAATCTAAATAAACCTAAAAGAAGAGAAAATCACAGTCTGCCCCCCAACTTCATAGACCAAAAAAGTTGATTTGACATATATAGCACCTAGTAATAACACGAAAAAAACAAATTTTTCTTGAAAATAACAATTGCCTTCTCAATCACATCAGTCATCAAATCAACCATCACAACAAACAACCAAGACCAATGAAAAGCAGTCAACACATGATCTATGATGTAGGATGAGAAAAACCTAACATAAATAAGTTACCCCATTTTTTAAGGAATATTTTATTTAACAAAAACTATTTCTTAAAATTAAATAACAAGAGAGAGGTATTTAAAAATTTCAAATAGAATAAACTTAAAAATTTTAACAACTCTATCAAATAAAGCACAATGTTCTCATTTTGATATTATTGTGACATTCTCCACCAATTTTCAAGTCATGAATGAATGAAGAGAACATAGTTACATGGACTCCAACTCAATTTTTTCCATTTTTTTTATTTTATCCACTAAACCAAACAGTACGAAATTTTGTTTTCCACCCATTCTGTCTTGTTACACTTTCTTCTACCTCATATTCCTCCAAAACAAACAATGTGCATAAACAATGAATAAAATAAATTAAAAAAATAATAACTATATTAAATTAAATTCATATTGAGAGAGAAAACACATTAAATCACCATTTAATCCTACCTCAATTGAAAAAACGGAGGATTCAACAAATCTAATACTAATCTAATACTAATATAGAGTGATAAATCTAAAAGAACACAAAAGAAGGAAAAGTGAGAAGCTGCCCCAACTTCCTACACTAAAAAAGTTGATTTAACATATATAGCATCTAGTAAAAACACATAAAAAGCAAATTATACTTGGAAATAACAACTGCCCTCTCAATCACATCAGTCATCACATCAACTATCACAACAAACAACCAAAACCTATAAAAAGCAATCAACAGACATGAATTATCTAGGGTGAGAAAAACCTAAAATAAATAAGTTTCTAAATTTTTTAACCAATATTTTATCTAACAAAAAGTATTTCTTAAAATTAAATAACAAGAGAGATGTATAAAATTTCAAATAGGATAAACTTAAAAATTTTAACAACTCTATCAAACAAAGCACAAAGTTCTCATCTTGATATTGTTGTGACATTTTCCACCTATTTTCAAGTCACGAATGAAGGAAGAGAAAAGAGTTACATGGACTCCAACTCATTTTTTTCCTTTTTTTTATTTCATCCCCTAAACCAAACAGCAAAAAATTTTGTTTAAACTCATTCTGTCTTGTTACATTTTCTCTACCTCATATTTCTCCAAAGTAAACAATGTGGAAAAACAGTAAGTAGAATAAATTAAATAAACAATAATAATATTAATTAAATTCATCTTGAGAGAGAAAACACATTGAGTTACCATTTAGTCCTACCTCAATTGAAAAAAGAGACATTTCAACAAATCTAATACTAATATAGAATGATAAATGACCCTACAGCCCACTCATAGCAAACTGAATTCTTTTACCTCATAATAGACCTCCCACAAATAGACTATTAGCTTCTACCAAATTCATATAACAAGAGTACAAAAGTCAATATAAATATATAGAGTTATTGCATACCAAACAGAACACTCAAGTGAACCTAAGAATTAGATTCTAGAATTATTTAAAATGTAATTTTACACATATAAGAGTTAGAAAACAAAAAGAAGATAGATCTTATTGGAAATACCAAATATCTTTCTCAATCACATCAATCATGATATCTAAGATGAGACACCTATAAAAAATAAATAAATACATCATTCTGCATGAAAAATAAAATAAAAAGAATAAAACAGTAAACCATAATGACATGAGTATATCAAAAAGAAGAGAATAAAGAATTATACAAAATATACAAAAAGAGAAGAAAAATTCTCTGATCTTGAGGTAACTGAATAAACTTTTCATTGATGTATTAGACCAAAGAGTAATATTAGACCCACTAACCACAAGAAACCAAAAAAAAAAGAGTTTTAACACAGTATTAGGAATACAAAGCAACACTTCGAATAATTAGAAAAAGAAACTAAAATCAACATACAATTAATCACAGTGATTGTGGAAAAAAAAAGTAACATGAACATTCGAAATTGCATACCAGTCAAATCAAGAACACATATAAATGGATAAGGAAATCAATTGAAATTAAAATACAAACAAAGTCTGGAAACTCCAACAATCATCGGAACACAATGTGTTTGAATAGTAAGAAAGAATAACACAAGATTCTTTCATTGTATCAAAGTTTGAACAATTTTCCTAAAAAAAATATACAAAGAAAAATTATTTAACTTAAGGTGGTCCTAGAACATTTTTCTCCGAACCCAGCAGCTAATGGATGTCCACCCAAAACTTACCACTAATAGAGAATTTTGAGGACCCATTCAAAATGAAGTTCCTCAGTAACCCACGTAAGCAATACACAATTTCTGTAACAAACAACTATAAATATCAATTTTCTATTAAAAAATATCAGTAATCTACCCAAAAATATCAAAGAATATATAGAAAATACATCACCTTAACCACCTGAGACAGCAATACAACAGCAACAATTTGGACTAAAGCAGATGACAGAAACACAAGAGAGAGTATAATAGCGAAAAAAGAGATTCTCTGAGAAGGTGAGCAAGGTTGTAGGGAGTGAAGCGAATCTGTTCGTCCACAAAACAACACAGTCACAACCAAAAAGATAGACACCAAAATATATACATTACCATAAAAACACCATACACGATGAACAATGGAAGACTAACACCATTGACCTTCAAATAATTTTTCTTACCATATCCTTCGTCAACCTCTCAATCTACCAATCAAAGTATTAAAAGATATAAAACACTTAACTGGTATAAAATAATAAATAATAAAAAACAAACTAACAAAAATTCAAAAGAAGAAAAGTAAACACATTTACACCGTAATAAATTCAAAATAAAATTCAAATAATTCCTTGCAAGACCCGTTCTTCCAGCTACCCAAAACTATCCAAGCGGAAAGAACCAAGTACCAACAAAAAAAAAATAAAAATAAAAATTACAATCCTAAAAAAAGCAAACCACAGGAGTAATAAGTAATGGTCATCTTCACAATCAACAATATAACCAATATAAACACTGAAAAATCATCCAACTCAAAACAAGAACTTGTAAACATCTAAAAAAGTGGATGCAACACAATACCTTCCCAATAACCATAACTAACACACACCAAAAGAAACACACAAACAACTAAAAATCAAGACAAAAATCGCAACTCTCAAATAAAATCAAAACATCAAAAAAGACATAAACCTGATACTCACAATAATACAAAAAACCACACATAATAAACCCTCTCAAATTAGAATACATACAACAAATGCAAGATCAAACAACCACTAAGAAAAGAAGATAACATCTACAATTACAAATAAACAGAATTAATATTAACCTAAAAAGAACAAACAAACGATAAGTAAAACACCTGAAAAATCTAAAACCCGGGATTCTTTCAAATCATCTGCATAAAAGAGGCGTTCATCTGGATGAACAAAGTAATACTTCTTTGATTTCATGAAGAGTTCTACACTTTGGTCTCAACCTCGTAAGAACGGAACAAAAAAAAAAACACACACACACACACACTATTAGTGATACAAAGCAACAGTTCAAACCATTAGAAAAAAAATCAAAATCAACACACCATTAACCACAGTGACTATGAAAGTAAATAATAACATGCACCTTCGAACTTGTTTAACACTCAAATCCAGAACATATATAGAATTAGCACTAAAAGAAAACCCACTTCTTCACATATTCACTTAAATGAATATCACATACAAAATTAGTACAATTACACAATAGCAGATTTAAAGTAAAGTTCAACCAATATGACACACAGACAATTTTATTTTTTACCACGGGAAACAGTCAAGAGGGAAAAAAATGACAAGAAAAAAGAAACAGATATCCAAGTAAACATCAAGACAAAACTCCCAAGTGTAAAAAAATCCAAAGACCAACAAAGACATAAGATTGAGGGTTACAATAACACCAAAAATCAGACACAATAAACCCGTTCAAATTAAGATACATACAAAAAATAGAAGATCAAACAGCCACTTTGGAAAAAACATAAACTCTAAAGGTAAACTGAGGCGGATGTAATATTAATCTAACAGGAACAAACAACCAATAAACCAACCACATCTACAACCAAAACATAAATTGTCACACACAAATTTAGCTCAAAAGAAAACCTAGTCAAAAATACCTCAATAATTTTATAAAAAACTTCCCCAAGAGTTCTGCACTCTGCACTCTCGTTTCAACCTAACAACAATGAAACAAATTATTAAAAAACTACATAGGAAATTATAAAACTGAAAATTAACCAAAATAAAAAAATAACAATTTCGAAACAGAAAAAATAAAATAGAATTTATCTTAAAACATAGAGAATCAAAATAGTGGAACCCAGCAACTAATAAGTGTCCACCCAAAACTTAGCTAACAATAGAGATGTTGAAGAACCATTCAACATGAGATTCAACATGAAATTGATCAGTAAGCTAGGTAAGCAATAACACAAATCAGTAGCAAATTAGCAAACAGTAGTATTGACATGTACAATATCAAATCAGTAGCAAATAGTCCAAATCATTCAATTGCACAGTAATTAAAAAATGATGGCACAATTGAGTTCACAAGGAAATTTAGTCACAAATACCTCAATAACACAACAAAATACTTCTCCAAGAGTCCTGCAATCTGCACTCTGGTTTCAACCTAATAACAATGAAACAAACTATTAAAAAATTACACAGAAAATTATCAAACTCAAAATTAACCAAAATAAAAAACTCTAACAACTTCCAAACACAAAATAGTGGAACCCATCAGCTAATAAGTGTCCACCCAAAATTTAGCTACCAATAGTTTATGTTGAAGACCCATTCAACATGAAATTCAGCATGAAATTAGTCAGTAAGCTAGCTAAGCAATAACCAAATTCAGTAGCAAATCTACAAACAGTAGCATTGACGTGTACAATATCAAATCAATAGCAAATAGTCCAAATCATTCAATTGCACAGTACTAAAAAAATGATGGCACAATTGAGCTCAAAAGGAAATTTAGTCACAAATACCTCAATAACACAACAAAATACTTCCCCAAGAGTCCTGCAATCTGCACTCTGATCTCAACCTAATAACAATGAAACAAATTATTAAAAAATTACACAGAAAATTATAAAACTTGAAATTAACCAAAATAAAAAACTCTAACGATCTTGAAACACAAAATAGTGGAACCCAGCAGCTAATAAGTGTCCACCCAAAACTTAACTAACAATAGAGATGTTGAAGAACCATTCAACATGAAATTCAACATGGAATTGATCAGTAAGTTAGGTAAGCAATAACCAAAATCAGTAGCAAATTAACAAACAGTAGTATTGACATGTACAATATCAAATCAGTAGCAAATAGTCCAAATCATTCAATTGAACAGTAATTCAAAAATGATGGCACAATTGAGTTCACAAGGAAATTTAGTCACAAATACCTCAATAACAGAACAAAATACTTTCCCAAGAGTCCTGCATTCTGCACTCTGGTCTCAACCTAATAACAATAAAATAAACTATTAAAAAACTAAACAGGAAATTATCAAACTCAAAATTAACCAAAATAAAAAACTCTAACGACTTCCAAACACAAAATAGTGGAACCCAGCAGCTAATAAGTGTCCACCCAAAACTTAGCTACCAATAGAGATGTTGAAGACACATTCAACATGAAATTCAACATGAAATTAGTCAGTAAGCTAGCTAAGCAATAACCAAATTCAGTAGCAAATCAACAAACAGTAGCATTGACGTGTACAATATCAAATCAATAGCAAATAGTCCAAATCATTCAATTGCACAGTAATTCAAATATGATGGTACAATTGAGCTCAAAAGGAAATTTAGTCACAAATACCTTATATAACACAACAAAATACTTTCCCAAGAGTCCTGCAATCTGCACTCTGATCTCAACCTAATAACAATGAAACAAACTATTAAAAAATTACACAGAAAATTATAAAACTTAAAATTAACCAAAATAAAAAACTCTAACGATCTTGAAACAGAAAATAGTGGAACCCAGCAGCTAATAAGTGTCCACCCAAAACTTAACTACCAATAGAGATGTTGAAGACCCATTCAACATGAAATTGCTCAGTAAGCTAGGTAAGCAATAACCAAAATCAGTAGCAAATTAACAAACAGCAGTATTGACATGTACAACATCAAATCAGTAGCAAATAGTCCAAATCAATCAGTTGCACATTAATTAAAAAATGATGGCATAATTGAGCTAAAAAGAAAACTTAGTCACCAATACCTCAATAACACAACAAAAAACTTCCCCAAGACTTCTGCACTCTGCACTCTGGCCTCAACCTAATATCAATGAAAAAAACAATTAAAAAAATAAGCAGAAAATTATAAAACTCAAAATTAACCAAAATAAAAAACTCCAACAATTTTCAAACAGAAAAAATAAAATAGAAATATCATAAAACACGAAGAATCAAAATAGTGATTTAAAATAAAAATCCTCTTCCAAACAGAGAGAAGGAAGAATAAGGAAAAAACGAAAGAAGGGATGCCACCTCTTCTATGACCTATAGTTCTTCTGCGAGCTGAAAAAAGGGACCAGAACCACCTCGCCGATCGACTACCATTGACAGCCCTTGAATCCCTGGCGCCATCGAGATCCAAAACAACCCCAACGAATTAACTTCCATCTTCAGTGGAAAAATATAATCGCCAAGGAGTCAATCGACTACCATTGACAGCCCTTGAATCCTTGGCGCCATCGAGATCCAAAACAACCCCAACGAATTAACTTCCATCTTCATTGCAAAAATGGAATCGCCAAGGAGTCCGAGCGGTCGAGCGAGAGACTAACGCTCCATGAGGCTGTGGATACCACCGACAGAAGAAGCGTCGCCCGTGACGGAGAAACCATGGGAGGACGAAGAGGAGGAAGAATAAGAAACAACAGAGATAAAACGAAAGAGAAAAAAAGCACGAGAAAGATCCCGGAGCTGGATACACCGATCCGAACAAACAGAGAAAGAAGAGGCAAACAAACGTTAATCTGGGGAATACAGAGGAACGGAATTGAGGTTTCAATGAGAGAGAAGAAGAAAATAGGGAAAAGACAAGAGATAACATTTCATAGAAGAAGAAGATAGGGAAGAGGCAAACAAACGTTAATCTAGAGAATACAGAAGAGTGGAATTGGGGTTTTAATGAGAGAGAAGAAGATAGAGAAAAGGCAAAAAATAACATATCATAGAACAACTCATTATGAGCTGTCTGTGGGGCCCAGAGAAATGAAAAATTTTCTATTTAACAAAAATCAAAATTCCCACAAAATGACATGTCGGATATGATTCCACGGGAATACTATTGGTATATAAATTTCATGTATGTTCAAACAAGTGACTGTCCAAAATCACTTTTAAAATTTGTGTTGTGCCTCAAATTGACTCAAAACTTCAATGAGTTATGCTATATGTACACTAAATAAATTAAAAATAAATTAAATTACATATGTATTTATACACAAATATATTGGTAATTGATTTTAATGGCTGATTTTAATGTACAAATAACATTTTTAAACTTGAATTAGATCAATATGGACTTCTTAATTTTAATTCGTGACTATGTTAGTTCTTAGGTTCATTTCTGTTAACGATGAACAGGAAAAATTAAGTTACCACTCTATATAAATAGAAATACCGTGTTGTGACTTTGTGAATAAGACAAAAAAAATGCAACATCACATTCCTAACGGTTAAATTATATATTTTCCTAAAGTGAATTTTCACAAAAACCCTTCGATTATTACTCTACCTTTGCCTATCTTTCACAGGTCATTTTATGTAATTTCTTCACTCTCGCAAAACGACAACATTTTCATAAGTATGCTATGACAAGTTGACAACTTAATGTGCCGACTCAACTCGTCATTAACGGAGATAAATCCAAAGGCTAATGTGAGTCGCAAATAAAAATTTAGAAGGTTTTAAATTATGTTAATTGAAATTTTAAAAGTCAATTTGAGATACAATTTCAGGAATTATTTTGCGTATTTACTAATATTCAAACTACCTATTAATAATTTCTGCTACATTAAACCATTGACTTTCCAAGTTGGTGAAGTTATTCTAGGTTCTAGCCAAAATGATTTCCTCCATATTTTTTGAGGTTAGGCGAGCTTTAATAATAAATAATATTTTTCAACTTATCTAAAAATAGTTGCGTCAATAAACAATTCAATTGTATTATATTATCTATATAATTAAGTTAACCAAACCTAAAAAATTTGAGAATATATATATATATATATATATATGTATATATATAGTCAGTAAATTACTTATATTTTTAAAATATAATATATTAAAATAAAGGTATATGATCTCGACCTAAGGAAAAAAGTATGATAAAATATGATGTTGCTTACAAGTTTTATGAAATATGGCGCAACAGATTAATATGGTGAAACTTATCGATGAATTAACTTACAATTTGTATTGATGAATTAACTCATAAGGTCACTTCCTAGCTAGTTCCTACTCTACTTGACTCTAATGTACTAGGAAAAGGCTCGAGTTCATAGAGTTCAAAGAAAATGGATTGCTTAATGTGTACCATACTGAAGGAAAATTAAGCATTTTTTACGGCTACAAAAATCCAATTTTTAGGGTTTTTTTTATAAGAGTAATATCAGAAAATTAATTTTTTAATGATATCAGTAAAATTTTTAAAAATTATTTTTTATCTTAAATTTTAAATTTTTAAATTATAACAAACATACTATCTGTACATTAAAATTAGTTACCATTAATATATTTATGTATAAATATATATATTGTTTAACTAACTCATTTTCAATATATATTTTATATTACAATATATATTTTATATTAATAACTAATTTTAATGACTAATTTTAATTTATATATATAATCATTAAATTATAAATCTTAACAAAAAATTAACTAATATTTACTACTTAAAAGTTGATTCTCTAACTTTCTATTTTTCTAATTAAAAATTATAAAAGTATTTTTTAAAAGTTTTGTTGACAGTTATTACATCAGAAACATATACATTTGAATACTTTAATAGTTTTCTTCTAGAGAAAATAATCGAAGGAGAGAACGGGAGTAAGAATTTGAGGGCGAAACATAGAGAGGATGATGGTCATGCCGTCGAAAGAGATAAGGAGAAGAGTGAGGATGGATGTGCATTCGGTATTAAGGAGAGTTTTTCTCAAAGAGTTTTTCAAAGGCTTTGAAGACCTCCTTTAGAGATAAAGTTATTGGTGCAAAGAAATCTAAGACCTTTGCACTTATAGGATTTCTATCTGGGGATGGTATAACGACAGTCATAGATAAGCAGAGTGATTCCTAACCTTTGTTTGTTAGCTTCACAAAAGAGGCAAAACTCTGCTTTTGACGGAACCTTATAAAGATGCCTTAGTGGTCAAGATCTTGGACAAAAACTACAGTTATACAGTTCTTTCACATAAGTTTCAGATGGTTTGACGCATCAAAAGTGGCTTAGATTTTCTAAACGTGGGATTTGGGCATTTTTTGGCGAAATTTGATGCTGATGATCGTGATAAAGTCATGCTTGGTGGCTCGTGGTTGATAACGGGGAATTATGTTGCTGTAAAACCATGAGATATAAACTTTTGGCCAAGTCCTTTAGGTTGACATTTGTATGGATTCGGGTTTCGAGACTTCCAATCTGGTGCTACTAAGAGTAGGCTGTGATGCGTATTGCTTCTGCGACATGTGTTCCGATCAAAGTAGACATGGCCACTAAATTGGCAAAGAGAATAGGAGATATGCTCATGCATGTGTTCAAATAAATCTGAAATGGCCGGTGATCAAGAATATTATTATGGAAGGGATAACTCATGCAGTGGAGTATGAAGGTCTAAATCTGATATGTGCTTCTTGTGCACATTATGGCCATCATAAGGTACAATGCTTGGGTAGAATCACCACGGAAGGGAAGGGTGTTGATCTTGACACCACCAAGACCAAGGTTAGTAAAAAGTAGGGGTGCTCAAATCCAAACCGATCCAAATTAAACCGCTCATCCAATTCAATTTAAACCGAAAATTGATTAAAACCGCACTAATTCGGATTTGATTGGATTCTATTTTTTGTAAACCGTTGGATCGGATAAGATTTAGGATCTACTTTTTATAACCGATCCAATCCAATCCAAACCGCACAATGTGCTATAATATTATTATTTTATTATTATATTTACAATTATAATTATAACAAGTTCAATTTGTTATACATTTTTATATTATTTATGCATTATTATTATTTAATAAATATTTTATGTTCAAAATGTTATTTATTTATTTATTTTAACTAACCTATAATTTTATTTCTATTGTTATGTTATTGTTGACTTTTTAAAATATTGTTGACCTATATTATTTAAGATTTGATGTTGAGACTTGTTATATGTATTTAATTTTTTTAATATACAAAATCGCAAATCCAATCCAATCCAAACCACTTGAAATTAGATCGGATCGGATCGGATTTTTTTGAAAGATCATCTAATCCAAACCGCACTGCAAGTAAAATTAGTATTCGGATCGGATGAGTTTTTGACTCAAAACTGATCCAAACTGCACCGTGAACACCCCTAGTAAAAAGTCAAAGCCAATTAATGATAAAAAAATTCAAAAATCAAATGCAACAGATGATGTTGTGATAGGCATGGTTGTTGGCGAGGATCACGGACTTATGGGTTGTTTGGACACTATTCTCAATTTTTTTAAATAATATTTTTTTAAAAAAATTTTTACAAAAATAAAAGTGATTTTATGTTTGGATATCTCTATAAAAAGATATTTTTATCTATCAATTATGTTTAGGTAAATAACATAAAAGTATTTTTTTGTTCATTTATTATGTGAAAAACATCTTTTATTTAAGAGAAAAAGATATTTTTTAATTTTTCTAGTGCTTTTATTTTTACTATTAAAAATTTGCCAAACACACTAAAAAAAAAATATTTTTTCATCGATTTAATAGTGCCCAAACAAGCACTTAATGAATGATGATTCATTGGCTAATAAGTTGCATGAGGTTCACGTTGAAGAGGCATGCAGGAATGAAGAGGTGGCTGGGATTTGAGCAAGTATTAAGGAAGAAAAAATATAAGTTGGGCCAAAAGCAAAATTTTAAGGCCCAATGAAGGGAATACTCAAGCAAAGGTTTGGATAGAAAAGTAAGGCCCATGTTGCATGCTCCTCTTGTTAACGGGTCCACTTCTTCACGAGCTTAGATCGGATCTTGAACCATGCTCCAACAGCATTGGCCGCGTGTGAAGATGGAGATGTGTTCTCACTAGACCCCAACGCCCCGCGGATCCTCCCTCCAAAAATGGTCAAGACTGTCATCCTTGCAGAGTTCGCCGATAGAGAAGAATGGAATCATGGTGGTGGACACTTCCACGAAGGTTGCTACAGCAGCAGTACCACCGGAATAGAAATTCCGATGTCAAATGATGCAACGAGGAAAGGCAGAGATAAAGGAGTCTGTCCTGTGATTTAAGTCTCATCTTGAGGTTGGTGAATCAATTTTATATTCACTACTGTTTTATTATTCTATCTTTATATTATGGATAGTTTAAGTATAATAGTTTGGAACATTAGAGTTGCATCTAATAAGTTAGTCGGGGTGAATCCAAAGAGTTTGTTAAGAAATTTAAACCTATCTTTTTTATTGTGGTTGAAACTCATTGTCATTTTCAACACTTGAAACTGTTTAGAAAAAGGCTTAGTTATCATTCTATTCGTACAGTAGAGGAAACAGGGCATAAGGGGGTATCTGATTCCTTTCTACAATGCTGGATGCTTGCTGCAAGTGGGTAGATGCTTTTGATCAGTGTGTTGTGGTGGAGGTTCAGTTAGATAATGTAATTTAGAGGTGAAGTGGTATTTATGGTTAGTCCTCATTTTAATACCACATTTTTTCTGTGGAATTATCTTGTGACTTAGTCTTCATATTTTTGTGGGCCATGAATCATTCTTGGTGATTTTAATGAAGTCTTCTTCTCTCATGAATCTAAGAGTTGTCTTTTTTTGAGTCGACGCGCAGATCGGTTTGCTGCCTCATTAGGGGATAGCAATCTGTTTGACTTAAAGACTATCGAAAGACAATTTTCTTAGTACAGAAGGGTGAAAAATTATGTTGAGGTGGTGAAAAAGCTTGACCGAATTTGTATCAATAGTGGATAGTTATCTCTATTTCTTGAGGCTTATGCAAAAAATACTAAATAGACTTCAGTCTAATCATTGTCCCATCCTAGTTCGTTGTAAAAGGCAGCCCCAGCCGAAAGTGAATAGAACTTTCCAGTTTATTGCGGCTTGGACTACCCATCCGGGGTATAGAGATATTGTGACTCAATCGTGGTGGTCTGCCTATAGACAGGTGCATGGCAAGCATTCAGAAGTGTAGAAGAACTCTCTAGAAGTTAATTCTAAAGTGTTCGGCAATATTTTTGTTAGAAAAAGCGAGTTGGAGCACCAAATTAATTTTCTACCGAAGCAGCTAGAAGTGATGGAAGATTCTTCTATGCAAAAAAAAAAAGAGCGACAGTTGATTGAGGATTACAATAACACTCTTGTGTAAGAGAAACTTCTATGGTTTTAGAAATCCAGAGAGCAGTGGGTAAAATTCGAGGATAGAAATACCAATTTCTTTCATGTTCAGACTCTAGTGCGAAGGAAGCATAACAAAATTCATGGTCTCTTTCTCCATATTGGGGTGTGGGAAACAAATCCATATGTCCTTTTCAAGGAAGTTGAGTCCCTTTTTAAAAGCTTATTCCGCTAATAAGAGGATGTGGATTTGGGATGTCTTGGTAAAGTGCCACTTCTTTCCTTGAATGAGGATGCATGTTGTAACCTTATAGTGCCAATTATATTGGAGGAAGGTTAAGTTGGCTATTTTTAGTACGCATTCTTTTAAGGCACCGGGTACTGATGGGTTTCAGGCTTTTTTCTTCAAAGAATATTGGGAGATTATTGGTTTTGATGTTTGGACTATGGTTAGTCAAGCATTCTCTGGTATGGATATTGATCTGATAATAATGAAAATTCTTCTAATTCTTATTTTGAAGGTAGAAGCCCTGATTTCTATGAAGGATTTTTGACCTATCAATCTCCGTAATGTAGTTTACAAAGTTATAATGAAGGTCCTGGTCAATAGACTTCGTCCTCATCTCACAGACATTGTTAGGCCCCTTTAAAAAAGTTTTATTCTAGGAAGAAAAACCCCTGATAACATCATTATTACGCAAGAGGTTCTCCACTTCATGAAGAAAATGAAGTCCAAGAAAGACACTTTGGCCTTTAAGATTAATCTGAAAAAAAGCCTATGACAAAGTTGATTGGAGGTTTTTGAAGCATACCTTTGTGAGTTGAGTTTTGGCTTTTCTTACCCTACAATCAATTTGATTATGCGTTGTGTCACTGCCTCTTCGTTGTCTATCCTGAGGAATGGCGGGAGATTAAATAGCTTCACTCCTAACTGGGAACTCAGGCAAGGAGACCCGATGTCACCATATCTATTTGTGTTATGTATGGAGAGATTGTCCTACTTTATTAATCATCAAGTCGATAGGGGCTTCTGGAAGCCGCCGGTTGCTGTTTCTAGAGGGGGTCCAAGAATTTCTCATTTGATGTTCGTCGATGATTTGCTTCTTTTCTATAAAGCTGAAAACGGCAAGTTCAAAATATAATGGTTGCTTTGGATAACTTCTGCAGAGTCTCTGAGATGAAGGTTAATGTGGACAAATTTAAAGCGCTATGCTCTAAGAATGTCTCAACGACAAGAAAAGAAAATTTTATTGGGGTATCATCCATCAGATTCCTCCAAAACTTGGGCAAGTATCTAGGGGTTACCTTTAGTCACTCTCAGGTGACGCGAACAACATTCAATGATGTTCTAGACCAGATTCAGGGGGAGGCTGGCTAGCTGAAAAGGGAGATTGCTTAACAAGGCGGGAAGACTATGTTTGATCAATTTAGCAGTGGCTGTAATTCTTTCTTACCGCATGCAAGTATCTTTCTTCTCTAAACAGATATTCAATAAGATAAAATCTATCGTGTGGAGCTTTTTCTGGAAAGGTCAAGCTGATGGTAGATGCATGAATCTGGTTAGTTGGAAGGTGTTAGTCACCCCTAAAAAGTTTGGTAGTTTGGAGATTCAAGATATGTCTTGTACTAACATTTCTCTTCTTGGAAAGCTAGTTTGGTAATTTTTTCATCATCCAAATAAGTTATGAATTCAATTATTGGCACAAAAATATTGTTTCTCTCTCGGAGACTATTTCAGTCAATCTCGAAAGACAGACTCTTATGTTTGGAAGAGTATATGGAAAACTTGGGATCTCTTAAAGGATGATTTTGTTTGGTGTATTAGGGATCTAAACCAGAACTTTTGGTTTTCTAATTGGAGAAAAGAGGGACAGCTTTGTCATAAGATGAATTATGTTCACATTTTTTATTCGAATATCTGGATCTTAGATCTTTGGTCATCTGGACAGTGATACCTTCAAAATATCTATTCTCCTCTAAACAAGTTTTTGCAAGGCGACATTCTTTTCTATAATCCGGATGTGTAAGCAGGTTCAGTAGTAGGATGGCTTTGGTCTAGTACAATGTCAAAGGTTTATGACTCTCGTAGTGATTACTTGTGACTCAGTAAAAAGAAGTTTGCTTGGGAGGATCAAAAAAATTGACTTTGGCTTTGGTGTCAGCTTGTTCCAGAAAAATATAATTTTTTGGCCTGGCTTTGTTTTAGGGAGGCTCTGCCCACTACTGCTTTTCGTTTCAGGAGAGACATCTCACTGACGGATAGCTGTCCGTGATGTTTTTTGGTCAGGAATAAATTGTTATTGTATTCGGAATTGTCTGAAAGCTCAGCTAGTTTGGCAGTCTTTGGAGATTTCTAGTCAACTTTTGGATTTGATGAACTAGTTCTTGCTTCATAGCAAATATCATCCTTTTAGATTCTTTTCTAGTCTATGGTGAATTTGACATTCCAGGAATAATGAGATCTTTCATCCACACGAGTCTTGGCCCCTGAATAAGATTACTAGTATGACTTTATCCTTGGAAAAGGAGCTTTGGAATTTTTTGAGTCGCAACGAGTTTCTATCTCCTTTACCATTAGTGGCTCATGGATTATCCCCTCAGTGGGTCCTTTTAAGATTAATTATGATGCAAGTTGTCCTGGTACGGATGATCGTGTTGGTTTTGTCTGTGTTAGTAGAGATTGGAATGAAATTTGGCAACGAGGCTGTTTGAAAATGATCGAGAGTCATAATTTTCTACTAGAAAAGTTGTTTGCTATTTGGAGATGATATCTTCTAGCCTGGGACTTTGGTTAAAGAGATGTTATTTGTAAAATAGATTGTGTAAATATCCTTATTCTTGTCAATAATTTTTAAGATAACTCTGGTTTTGTTGATCCTTTAGTGCTAAAAATCCAAGGCATCATATCTTGAAAATGACGTGTTGACCTCTAGTTGATCTTGGGAGGTGCAAACAAAGTGGCAGACATCATGATAAAGACAGTAATGAGGATTCGTACTCACTAAGTGGAGCTCTCGTTACTTTGAAAAGAATTTGAGAGTTGGCACCGGATTCGATAGTCCCAGAATGTTTGGACCATTAAATAGTCCCATAACAAAACATGTTTTTTAAGTTTTTTAATAACGGCTAAATAGTCCTTATTTAATTTTAATGAAAAATTAATCCTTTATATATTATTTAAATAAAATTTATTTTTTATTTTATAAATTATTATTTTATAATTTATCTATCATATTTATTAATAATAAAAAACTAAAACAATAACAAATTAGATCTTCCATTAATAGTAATAAATATTTTGCAATCTTAATCGATCATAATTTTATCATTGATCCGTTGCATACATATTAGATTGGAAAAATCGTGTTTGTTAGAAATTCAATCGATTGGATGCACAAACCAATCGATTGAAATTCAAGTTTCGTAAACTTCAATCGATTGGAATTGATACACAATCAATTGAATTTTGCACGGCATGTGGAGTTTTTTTATTCAATCGATTGGTCGTATTACCCAATCGATTGAAATCATCAAAACAATTTGAGAAATATATAAATACACGGAAATAAATCATATTTAACAAGAATTTTTTTCATTATAAATAAAAATATCATTATTTTTCCAATAAAAATAAGACTTATTCATGTGTACTCTTGTGTACTCCTATATATTCCGGGGACGATAATAATGGTTGCCATTGTCTATTGTGAAACTTAATAACTTGAGTTAGCCATTTTTTTAGAATTTGAAGTGAAGTTCGCCTTGCTCTGCATAAAAAAGATTCGTATTTGAAAAATTAAAGTTGAAAAATTGGGTTTTGGAAAATAATATTTTTTAATTTTATTTCAGAAAAAAATCCATTATTAAAAGATAAAAAATATTTTTCATTACACAATCAATTTTATGAATAAAGAATCGAAACAAATAATTGCAAAATTAGAGATTATATTCACTAATCTTGATTTTGTAATCAAAACAATGGATTGTTTTCTAAACACTACAGTGAAAAAAATTGATTGGATTTCTATCGCCAACCGTAATTATCAATTAATGATGAACAAATATTGAATATTAAAGAGATGGATAAACAATGAACAAAAATTGGATATTAAGTAGATGGATAAACAATGAAAAAATTGATAATCAGATTGATAAACCATTCTAATTGTAGGATTGAGTAATTGTTGATAGATTATTCACCAATCTATAATCTTAATATTAAAGAAAAGATAAGATTAGAGTATCTAAATCAAAATAAAAACTTAAAAATTGAAGATAGAATTTTAAAGATAAGATAGATGAATAATAAAATAATAATTTCTAATTACAAACAAAAAAATTTAGAGAAGCGTAACATATAACGATTGCACAATTCAATCGATTGGATATCACAACCAATCGATTGAATTGTGAAAATCTATATTGCTTTGAAGACTTAAATTGATTGGGTAGTATGACCAATCGATTATTGTATAAGAAAAATTCCACATGTCTCGCAAAATTCAATCGATTGAAGTTTGGGAAACCTAAATTTCAATTTCAATCGATTGATTTGTGCATCCCATCGATTGAATTTCTAACAAACATGATTTTTCCAATCCAATACGTATATAACGGATCAATGATAAAATTATGATCGATTAAGATTGTAAAATATTTACCACGATTAATAGAAGATCTAATTTGCTATTGTTTTAATTTTTTATTATTAATAAATATGATAGATAAATAATAAAATAATAATTTATAAAAAATAAATTTTATAATTAAATAATATATAAAGAATTAATTTAATTAAAATTAAATAAAAACTATTTAACCGTTATTAAAAACTTAAAAAATATATTTTTTTATGGGATCATTTAATGATACAAACATTTTAGAACCATCGAATCTTTTACTTTGAAAGTTGCATTTAGTGAGATTATTTTACTTCTTAAGCAATTTTTTATTTTTTATTTTCTCTTTTTTATTTGTTCTATTGTTATTTTTCGATAAAAAATACATTTAAATACTTTCTCACTATTAGTTACTATAAAAGAATATTTTTATTTTTTTAATTATAGTAACCAGAAAATTTCATTCCATTGACAATAATCGTTGAGATCTAAAGATTTTAATCCAACAATTATAGAAATAAATAACTATTGAATGCTCTATAAATAACGGCATACGTACAGCTCCAAGTCCATACTCCATACTGCTCTATAACTGAGCACTTTCAGTATTATACATGCCGATGATAATGAAAAGTAATGCTGCTGCTGTTTCTTCTTCGCCATGCTTGCTCCTCATTGCGCTGCTGCTAGCTTCCGCAGCATCAACAGGCCATGCTCAAGATCTAAGTCCAACTCTGATTCAAGAAGTACGAGTTAGCGGTCAGGTGCCCTGCAACGGCGGAAGTAGCGACGGCGCAGCTGGTGTGAATGTAACCTTGTCATGCGGACAAGGCACAAATTTAACCGACATGGCCAATTCCATAACGGATCAAATCGGATCCTTCAACATTACAGTCGAAAACTCGACTCTCAATGGTGATTTATTTCCTGATATCATAGCTGGTAGATGCATAGTGTATACGACTCTCCCAATTCTTGATTGCCCTAATTTTGCTCCAACAGGATTTCTTGTAGCCCATGTTGTCGTCGAAGGAATCGTTGGTGTTGCTCTCGAGTCATTGATTAGCCCGTTTAGTTGTTTACTGTTTTTAAATTTAGGCATTTAGCCATATAGTATGATAAAAGAAAAAGTTATGGTAAATATACATCAAAATCAGTCACCAAATAAATACACATTGAAAATAAATTAAACTATATATGTATTTATACATAAATATATTGGTGACTGATTTTAGTGGTTGATTTTAGTATATAAATAATATTTTTGTAAAAAAAAAATACAAATAAATAAGGAGCACTATCCCTGAAATATTATCAGTATAATATGAATAAGAATGCATCTGTAATCATATATCATAATATTAATACAATAGATCATTTTAGTGCATAGATACTATAATGTTTATAATATTTTAAAACGTATTAATAAAATTAAAATAATATTTTTTATTATTTAAGAACGTTTTTTTTTAAATATTATCAAAACAATTATTATTAAAATATAAAAAAATATAATTTTAATTTTAACGACTTTTCATAATCAATATAATTATCATAAATATAGTATATTAGAATTCGACTAATATCATATCCTATATAATATAATAACAATAAAGCCTGTCAACGTGGGGTGGAGGATCGTTTAGTATACAAGTGCATCTATATTTATTTTACATACATGTAATGTGCGTTATACGTCATAATTAAATTTTAGTAATCTTATTGATCAAAGTAGAAGTGTAGTCAAATTATGAAATTGGAGATGTTATTATTAAAAATTAAATATTATGAGTAGCAATTTTTTTCCGGTTTTCTATTTTGAGTTTAAAATATTTTATGATACATTTTTTTAAGGATTAAGTACGATTTTAGTTCTTAAGGTAGAGATTGAAAAAAAATTTTTTCCAACCTTTTTTTGCACTTAAAATCGTCCTTAAAGATCGACTTATTTTAAAATCGTCATTTTAACTAAAATTTTAAAATTTATTCCTAATATTACCCTTGACAAAAAATTATAAAAAATAAAAAAAGAAGAGAATCACATTGGAAAGAAAGAGAAGCACGAGAGAGAAGACAGAGTCGCCATCAAAAGAGAAGGAGTCGCCATTGAGGAAGAAGCACGTCGCCGTTGTTCCTCGTCGTGGCTAGTTTTTGGAAACATTTTTTCTAATGGGAGAAATGACCTTGTTCCAGTTTCTGTCTGATCTCTTCCAATTCCAACTCCAAATTCTTAATTCCAAACCCTAATTTAATTCTCTTTTCTTCTTCTCTTCTGCTGTTGCTGTTATGGCGGAAAATCTAATACCAAACCCAACCATCGCCGGCCAAAATCAGAGGTTTTCCATGGCCGCTCGCATCCAGTTCCCTACCAGTTCTTTCTTCTTGGTTCCAATGATGACAAACTGGAACGTGATGTACTTGTGGCCGCCATCTGCCGCAAGAACGTTGCCGTCAACTTGAACTCCCAATTCTTCGACCCATGCCTCAACAAGCAACAGATCCTTAGTTTGTTTTAAAACTATATCAAGTTTGCCAGCAAAAATGTAAGACAGGCAGAAAAAGAATAAGAAAAAGTTCTAGTTGAAATAAATTGTGTTTTGATTATCTGATATGTAAAAAATACCAAGCTTAAAATTCAAGTGAATTACAAAAATAATTATAAGAAAAGAAGAAGGTTGGTGATGTACTCTCAGGTCATTGAAATTTAAAGTAATGGAAGAAGAATTGAAAAGAAGTGAAAAGAGAGAATAATTGATTAAAAGAACCACCACGGAGTACTGAGTACCAATTACAATATATATAGCAAAAGAGAAAATAAATTACTAACTAATAGTGCTATAATTATGTCTAACAAACTAACCAACTTGACAGCTATACAAAAAACAAACTCTATTATGTTACATCCCCCCACAAGCTCGTATTACGTGATTTGTGCAAATCAAGTAATCCCAACTTGGAAAGCAAATGAGAGAATGGTCCTGGAGGAAGGGATTTAGTGAATAGATCAGCCGGTTGTTCACTGGAGACAACGTGCCTAAGATTAGAAACCCTTTCTTTGAACTTGTTTCGAGCCACATGACAATCAACCTCAACATGCTTGGTTCTTTCATGAAAGACAGGATTTGAAGCAATATAGATAGCAGATTTATTATCACAGAAGATATCAACCGGAAGAGGAGGAAGAATGTTGAATTCCTTTAGTAGTTTGAGTAACCAAATGAGTTCACAAGTGCCATTAGCAAGGGCGCGATATTCTGCTTCTGAGGACGACCTTGAAACTGTAGCCTGCTTCTTACTCTTCCAAGAAATAAGAGTTTGGTCAAGGAAAAAACAATAACCACTGATGGATTTTCGGGTGTCTTTACAAGCCCCCCAATCAGAATCAGTGTAACCAGATAGTGTGAAAGAATTGTTGACAGAGAAAAATAAGCCTTCAAGTGGGCATCAGTTGGTGAATCCATGAACTGAGATAGGCATCCAACAGAGTAGCTGAGATCTGGTCTTGTGTTAGTAAGGTACAGAAGTCTGCCCACCAATCTACGATAGATGGTTGCATCAGAAAGAGGGGAGCATGAAGCCTTAGACAGAGAAGCAGTGTACTCCATAGGAGTAGATGCTGGTTTTGCACCAAGCAAACCGCAGTCTGTGATCAAATCCAATGCATACTTTCTTTGATACAGTGCAATACCAGCATTGCTTCGTGCTACCTCCATCCCAATAAAGAACTTAAGAAGGCCAAGGTCTTTAATTTTGAACTTATCATCCAAAAACGTTTTGAAAGCTTGAATTTCACTCAAATCATCTCCAGCTAACACAAGATCATCAACATAAACAAGAATAGCTGTGAAAGTTGTACCTGTGGATTTGGTAAAAAGCGAGTGATCATTTTCAGATGGAGTAAACCCCAGATCAGCAAGTGCAGCAGACAACTTGATGTTCCATTGGCGACTAGCTTGTTTCAAACTGTACAAAGATTTTGTCAACTTGCAGACTAAGTTTGGATCAGAACACTGCAACCCCTTTGGAAGTTTCATATAAACGTCCTCATGTAGGTCTCCATGGAGAAAAGCTGTATTCACATCAAGTTGATGAAGATGCCAATTCTTTGCTGCTGCAACGGTAAGAAGAACACGTACAGTGCTCATTTTCACAACGGGACTAAAGGTGTCAATGTAATCGACTCCAGGAATTTAAGTGAAACCTTGGGCAACAAGACGTGCCTTATGCCTCTCGATAGTGCCATCTGGGTTGAATTTTGTGCGAAAAATCCACTTACAACCAACTGCATTCTTTCCAGGAGGAAGAGAAGTGATGATCCAGGTTTTGTTTTGCTCAAGAGCAGTGAGTTCTGCCTTAATAGCCTTTCTCCAACAATCATGCATAACAGCCTCAGAATAGTGTTTGGGGTCCGAGTTATTTATGAGAGCAAAAGTGAAGGCCTGGTGCTTGGGAGTAAACAATGAATATGACAAATGGTGAGAAAGGGGATACTTACATGTTGAAGGTAATTGGGCCGCATTGATTGGATCTCTAACAATTTCCTCCTCTCCTGGATCAACCTCTCTCTCAGCCCTGAAATCGCTAAGAACGTGATGTGGATTAGCTCAGCTCCAGACTTGTGGAATGATTTAAAACGTCGTTACTCACAGGGAGATGTCTTTCGAGTTGGTGCGTTAAAAGAAGAATTTTATGCACTCAAACAAGGTGATCTTACTGTTACCTCTTACTTTGCTATATTGAAAGCTATTTGGGAAGAATTAGAAAATTTACGTGCTATTCCTAGTTGTGTTGCTTGTGTTAATAGATGTTCATGTGGATTACGAATTGTTCGAGACTATGCTTCTGAGGAATATTGCTCATTCAATCCTTTTAAGAATTTGACAACATATTCCTCAGAAGCATAGTCTCGAACAATTCGTAATCCACATGAACATCCATTAACACAAGCAACACAACTAGGAATAGCACGTAAATTTTCTAATTCTTCCCAAATAGCTTTCAACATAGCAAAGTAAGAGGTAACAGTAAGATCACCTTGTTTGAGTGCATAAAATTCTTCTTTTAACGCACCAACTCGAAAGACATCTCCCTGTGAGTAACGACGTTTTAAATCATTCCACAAGTCTGGAGCTGAGCTAATCCACATGACGCTCTTAGCGATTTCAGGGCTGAGAGAGAGGTTGATCCAGGAGAGGAGGAAATTGTTACACCTATCCCATGCTTCAAAATTAGGATCACCTTCACCTGGTTTTAGAATGGATCCATCGAGGAATTTCACCTTGTTCTTTGATCTGAGTGCTCTCCACATATCGTGCGACCACTGATAATAATTTTGAGGTGTCAATTTAAGCGGAATTAGAGCCAAACCAGGACTTTCTCCTGGATGAAGAAAATAAGGGCTAATCGGATCAGAAATTACAGAAGAGGAACTAGATCTGCCAAGATGTGCCTAGAACTGAGAGAATTGACGCATGAAAGCGGTGAAATTCTCAAAATCTACAGCGGAATTTGATGAAGGGCTTGCATTCGGATTAGCTAAATTATCTGCCATAGTTGGACCTTCTCGCTCTGATACCATGTAAAAAGATACCAAGCTTAAAATTCAAGTGAATTACAAAAATAATTATAAGAAAAGAAGAAGGTTGGTGATGTACTCTCAGGTCATTGAAATTTAAAGTAATGGAAGAAGAATTGAAAAGAAGTGAAAAGAGAGAATAATTGATTAAAAGAACCACCACGGAGTACTGAGTACCAATTACAATATATATAGCAAAAGGGAAAATAAATTACTAACTAATAGTGCTATAATTATGTCTAACAAACTAACCAACTTGACAGCTATACAAAAAACAAACTCTATTATGTTACATGATATTTGAAACATAGATTAATTTGCTAGTTTTGATTATTTGTATGGTTTTGTGAATTGAACTGAAATTTTTGGTTTTTACAATTTGATTTTGTGTTGTTCACATTTATTTTGTGAATTTTGAGAAGTGTTCATTTTATTTATCTGAATATTAAGGATTTCTATAGTGAAATTGAAGAACATATATTGATAAGGATAATGAAATCTAAAATGGAGAATTTGTTTTATATTGTTTGGTTAAAAACTTATAAGAAGATCATTTATAATTTATGCATTAGTTGTATCATTAGTTAATTCAGATAAGTTGATGTGATGAAAAAGAAAAAGAGAAACTGAATATTTTGGTAATAAAAGAGAAGATTATTTTAGTCTGAAGGACGAATTTAAAATTAAATCGAACTTTAGAGACAATTTTAAATACATAAAAAATTTTCAGCCTCTATTTTAAGAACTAAAATCGCACTTAACCTTTTTCTTAAATAACATTTGTTATAATTTATTATTGTATAAAACTTGATGCGCTTTAAAATCGAATTTAATTTCTATTTCCATTCATATTTTTTGGGGCAATTTACATATTTAAATAAAACCAGAGAAATATTTACCCAAATACACATATAAAAAAGTTGTTACGTACTTGTGCAAAATGCATTATTATATAAACCGTGGGAGCCAACCACGGTTTCTGATTTGTACATAAACCGTAGCTGACAGGGAGGTTTTATGGAAGGAAAAGTTTGGCTGTAAACCGTGGCCACCAACCACGGATTAGAAAGGAAAAGTGTTAGGCATAAACTGTGGGTGACTACCACGGTTTATGAGGAATTTTGCGTTAAACGTAAAACCTCCTAGGCTCCCACGGTTTACGTTTATATGTATATATATACATAATCTGTTGGTGCTCAACACGGATCATTTAGAAGCAATAAAATTTTTTGAAACCTTCATAGTTGAGAGAGTTTGAGAGAGAGGATGGGAGGATTTGCTCAAGTTTGAGTGGTGGAGTCATGGAAGATTTTACATATATTTTTAAAATATAATATAGATACATTTTTAATTATATTAATAAGACGATTAATTTACGTCTGAATTCACAATATAAGAGTAACTTTTGTGAAACACGTTCAAGAGGATAAAAGTGTGTTTCAGTGCTTTGAACGATGTTCTTTGATGTTTGACAACTTTTTTTTTTGAACGACAACTTGATTCTGCATCCCAAAAGCTCGTTCATTAGAAGCAAAAAATTATAATTTCTGCATTTACTCAACCCACGTTTAGGTTGTTGCTTGTTATTATTGGTTTTTCCATAATTTTTTCTAAATAAATGCTAAGAATATTAAAATAATTAAAATAATTATAGCTTCGCATTTACTCAACCCACGTTTAGCTTCTGCATTTATTCAACCCACGTTTGCATTAAAAATATTTTCAAAATGCATTAAAATTTGTTTCTGACTTACTCCGAATCAATTTATTTTCATCAAAAATATTTTTCGATCAACAGTAACTTTTAAGTGTGTGTTTGGATTCACGTTGGGGAAACTGGAGTTTGAATGGAAGTGATTTTGTAGAATTGATTTTGGGTAGAAGTGAGTTTGTGCCAACATGATTTATGTTTAGCATAAAATAAGATATTTTAGTAATCTTTTTAAGTACTCTTAATAATTTTATTTTTATTATTATTTTAGGTTCTAATTTTTTATAAGTTAGATTTTTATTATTATTTATAATTAATTTTTTATTTAATTTATTATTTCTAATAGGAGCAATAATACATATTATAAAAAATTAAAATAGTAAACAGTACATAAAAATTAGAATAATTATTTTAATATTCTTAGCATTTATTTAGAAAAAATTATGGAAAAACTAATAATAACAAGCAACAACCTAAACGTGGGTTGAGTAAATGCAGAAGCTATAATTTTTTGCTTCTAATGAACGAGCTTTTGGGATGCAGAATCAAGTTGGAGTTCAAAAAAAAAAGTTGTCAAACATCAAAGAACATCGTTCAAAGTACTGAAACACACTTTTATCCTCTTCAACGTGTTTCACAAAAGTTACTCTTATATTGTGAATTCGGACGTAAATTAATCGTCTTATTAATATAATTAAAAATGTATCTATATTATATTTTAAAAATATATATAAAAATGTATCTCTCATGCAGGTTGAATCTCACCCACATATATATAGATATTCCCTCCTCATAAACCGTTGTAGGCTACAAGGGTTTATGCCAATTACCATTCCTTCATAAACCGTTGCTGGCAGCAAGGTTTTATGAAGATTTTCTTGCATTCATAAACCGTGGTAGCCTACCACCGTTTATGGTCATTTTGTTTTAACACGTAATCTGTTCCTGCCAGCCACGATTTATGTACAAATCAGAAACCGTGGTTGGCTTCCACGGTTTACATAATAATGCATTTTGCACAAACACATAACAACTTTTTGATTTGTATATTTGGATAAAAGTTTTTCTGATTATATTTAAATATATAAATTGCGCTATTTTTTCGTTTCTATTTTCATTCGAATTTTAATTAAGGAGAAAAATGATTTCTTTTAAACTTTTTATGTTTTGCTTATAAAACGTGGCTATAAATAGCAATCTATGAAGCGCGGCCAAATTTTATGTTTATTTTACTTTTTTAATTGTGATAATTTCCTTTAACAATTTAGACACCCCAAAAAACGTAATAATAGTTTCCATTGAAAATTTATATTTTGCACTAATTTTTTTCTTTCAACACATTCAAAACATAAATTTTTTTTAACTAATTAATCAATTTACCAATTTTATCTTTTTACCCAAAAATTCTTCAATATGTCTCAACTCTAAACTCTATTTTCCTTTTCTTCACTTCCCTTCATTATCTTTTTACTATGACCACTGAATCTCTTCTTCTTACTATTTCTCCTTGTCGTCGTAATAATTGCCTCTCTCTATCAAACCTTTAGTGCATTTCCTTTTCAAATGTGTTCAGCTCTATAAAAAAAACATCTCTTAGTTATGATCATTCCCTCTCCATTGTAATTCTCACTCTCATTGTAGCGAGATACCTTTATTAAAGATATAAAATTTCAGAAATAATAGGATTAGAAAGAAATTTTGAAAATAGTAAGAATTGTGAGATATATTTTTAAAATATATGTGTTAGTAAAAAAATATAAATTCTAAAATATCAAAATTGAAATTTGATAGGTATTGTTTTGAAGAACGTAATACTTATAAAAAAAGATTCAATGAGAAAGAAAAGTAAGATTGATCGATAAGTCTTATAAAAAAAGAGTAATAAGTGAAGATAAGTCTTATAAAAAAAGAGTAATAAGTGAAGATAATTGATAGTAGTTACTCATGCCGTATAAGAGGCGGGAACAATTACTTAAAGATTAATGCACGTGAGAGTTATATTTGAATTTGAATGGTCGAAAACTCTTATAATAAATAGGTAAAGATTTGAAGAAATAAAGGTTGGAATCTCATACCAGAAAATATTGGCACACACTCATATCTCCAGCAAATTCCTGAGTCTGCTAAGAGTTCTTTTTTTCTGTAGGATTCTTTCCATGTCTTTTAAATAACCTTTTAATTTCTTATAATCTTTATTTTTTTTTGCAAATTTATCTTTTCAACAATTTTATTTTTTCAGTCTTCTTTTAAGATTCAGCATTTTGTATTTGATTTCAAAAGTCCTTCGATCTTATCGAAGGTGATTTACTGTTTTATTTAAATTCAATGTTATACATTTCAATTCCAGTCATTTTACTTTCAAATTTCTTTACTTTCTTTCCAGATTTCTTTTGTTAGTTTAACTAATTGAAAGAATCTTTGATGCACTTTCGAAAACTGGTACTCACAAAGAGGAGTAGATTTCACTCCCAGAATTTAGATATTGAACTTCTTCAATTTGCTAAAAATCGGTAAAACAAATTAGTATCCTCGGTGAGACCGTTTTAAAAATTAAGTGTATCAAAAAGTGTTTTGTAATGATCTAGTATATGCAACTTAGAAGTGGAAAGATTATTCGAATGGCAGAAGAAGTTCCTACTATTAATGTGGAATCATCTGCAAATGATAATGTTGCTATAGTTCTACCAATCCCAGCGGAGATATCATCACGTGCTGAAAGTAGTACAGTAGTAGAGAATGTAACAATTACTAATCTCCAGGTTGGGAATAGTGGGCGAGATCAATGCCCACAAATTGCTATGACACAAGCGCAACCGCCAGTAACTGCTGGTTGGGCTCCTTATGGCCTTCTTCTAGGTTATGCTCCTTCAACGGGTGGTTATGTTCCACTAATTAGATTTGGAAATTCATTAAATTTCATTAGTAATTTGTGCCTCCATTATATCCTAAATTTTCTCGGGATTATCAAATGGTTCCACATCGAGTGCTCCTGGTTTGATGGTTGCTTTTCGACAACATGTTGATAAAAGTCATCACGATTTGGTTAATTTATTGATCCAGTAGAAGACTACAATTTTGAACCCTATGATGGATGATCAGGAATTAAAATTCGAGCGTCTTACTAGGCAAGTGGAGAGAATTATTTGAATTATTGACTATGATGAAAGAGATCAAAATTTACAAAAATATGAGAGGTGATATGTATTTTGAAATAGATACTCCTCGAGTTGTTCGAAGATATCAAAATACGGATGAGGTGTTGGCTCGAATGATAGTCAATTAGCGTGGTAAGAAATACCATGTTACTAGAATTGTTGATGATGTACTTAATAGGTTCGGATTTAATGTGGGTTTTATGAATCAACTATATTTTGTTTCTACTTTTCCTGTTGATGTGCAAATGGCAGAAGTACCTAGGGGAATGAAAAATCCTAAAAAGTAACAAAGTTTGTGGGGGAAGTTGGTGAATCGACTATTGAGCATATTGCTCGATATATGGTTGAGTTGGAAAACTTAGCAAATGATGAAAATTTAAAGATGAAGTTTTTTCCTTCTTCTTTAACAAGAAATGCATTCACTTGATTTTCTAATCTTAGGCTTAATTCAATTGGAACCTAGACACAATCAGAGAGTGCTTTTCATTCTCAAATTTTTAGAGAAGAGTTGAATGTGACAGTCACTGATTTAGTGGCTTTGAAACGCGAAGACGGGGAGTCAATCGATGACTTCATGATTCGTTTCAAAAACGATTGAAGTCTATGTGTCTCTTCCTGAAAGTGAAGTAGTAAAAATAGAAACTATGGGCTTAGAATTTTATATGTGTCAGAAGTTGCTTAAATTTCATATACCTGATCTGGTCTATTTGGTGGAAAGAGTACGTCAGGTAGAGTTTCTTTAAAAAGAGAGAGAAAAATTTAAAATGAAAAACGATTGAAAAGTAAATCTTTGTCTCGAAAAGAAAAAATTTCATATATTGAAATGGAATCCTCGAGTGAGGAATCTAATTTTGAATTTTCTGAGGTTAATGGCTGAAGAAAGGTCCACCTTATGTATGTTCTTTGCTTAAGAAAATTGCAAATATTGATAGATCTGATACAAAATATAAGAGCGGAAAAAAGTATAGCTTCAATATTTCTAAATCTGATCAAATATTTGATGTGTTGCTTAAAGATAAACAATTAGTTTTGCCTCATGGAAAAACATTGCTTTCGACAAAAGATTTAAAGAAAAAACCTATTGTAAATTTCATAAAGCAACTAGCCATTTAACTAATAATTGTTCTAATTTCAGAGACTTTATTCAAGAAGCAATTATGGAAGGGAGATTAAAGTTCGATGATGGAAAAAGGACATGAAGGTTGATTCTGATCTCTTCGATGCTAGCGCAAACTTTGCGGAGTCTTTTTTAGGGGTCAATATGGTTGGTTTATCTTATGAATTCGATATTGCTTTGAGAGATTTTGAAGCTAACGTTTGAGTAGTATATCCAGGCATCGGTGAAAAATTGTTGAAATTTTTTATGCAACAAAAGTTAAAAGATCGAGATGTGTCTTTATGCCCTCTATGTAATGCTATGTTTGATACCGATGCTGCAGCTATATTTGAGAAAGAAAGAATGAAAAAAGAGTTAGCTCATAAGGAAGAACAAATTCGGCAGAGGCAACCTTCTCGAAGGTAGGAAGGACAAAGTTTTGGTGTTCCTTAGAGGAATTTTTTTCCCTCAATGAATCGTTCATAAGTTTTAAGTGTTCAATGGATACGAAATTGTCAGAAATTTCGTATAGGCATAATTCTCAAAAAAGTCATTGAAATTTTTATGGAGGCTGTTATCCATATCCTCAAGGAAGAGTTAGGGAAAATCGAGGAGGAAAGAATGGACGACGAATGGTGCAACGAGAACCTTCCAATAATAAAGACAATGAAAAAACTCCCTCTGTTCATTCTTGAGTAGTTTTTCTATTTGATGGGAAAACAAATCCTAAAAGAATTCTGTCATCAGCTAAGTTCAAAAAGGGCAAAGCTGTTACTATGGTCCCAATGGATGACAAAGAAAAATATGTTGATCTAGATAAAGAATATTTTTGAGGAAGGTGATGAGGAAATGATAAGTATTATTTCGATTATACCTACTGAATATCTAGGAGAATATGAAGAAAATTCAAATGAGGATTATGATGTAGAGGATGAAGAGGTTTTTGCTTTCATTCGATCAGAGGATGAGTTGGGATATTTTCAAACACCAACTGAGAAGCAAAAGTCCCATCTTTGACCATTACATGTCATTGCTTATATGAGTGACATTTGTGTTAACAAAGTCCTGGTTGATGGAGGGGCAGTGATCAGTTTATTGCTAGAAAGGATGTTGACAAAGGTGGAAAAATATTCTGATGATTTGATCTCTACTAACATTTCAATGACCAATTATAGTGGAGTATCAACTCCTGTAAAAGGGCTGGTGACTCTTCAAGTGCAAGTAGGATCTTCACTTTAAAACGTTATTTTTGTGGTAGTGTCGTCGTCAAAAGCTAGTTATAATGCATTGCTAGGACGAGAATGGCTCACGATGTTGGAGTTGTACCTTCGACCGTGCATCAGAGTATTCTTCTTTGGACTGATGAAGGAAAATTTGAAGTGATTAAAGCAGATTCAAACCTTTATGTGGAACAGTTACATGTCGATTTTAAGGTGTATAATGAAGAGTTGAATCCTATTAATGTCGATAGGGTGCTAAATTTCTATAATTGTGAGGGTTACTTTCTAACTTCAGAAGGACTTAATATGAAATTTCGTCAACCAAAATTCGATTTTCCTCCTATTAATTGAGAGTAGTAATTCTTGTGTTAAAGTGATTTTTCTGATAAATTTGAATCACATAGAAATTTTAATTCAATTTTTTTTAATTCCTAGTATAAATTCAACTCCTCAAATCGAATTTAGGCATAATTTAAATTTTATTACGTTTTTCATTCCTAGAATTGACCAGTCTTCTGCGGATATATCTCAAGATTTTTGTATTGAAAAAGATTCGATTATTGATTTGGTTGATAATAAAATTTGTTTTTTCTCAAATGGATCCGTAGATTTGTGAATACATAAATTTTAAATTTTTATAAAATACGAAAATATAATATATATATAAAATATTGTTTAAATAAATTATAATATTATTTAAATATTTTATTAATATTAAAATATAAACTATACATATATCAAACAAATATTAAAAAATATTGCATATAGAATATGTTTAATATTTAAACACGATAACTCAATAAAATGACTTTATTTTAATTTATACCCGACGACAACGTGTAGTAGTAGTAATGATGATAAACAAATTAAAGTCTCTCTATATGTATAGATAGATTGGAGAATTGTCCTAATGTCTTTTGTAGTGTGAAAAATATTGAATATATTATTTATAGTTGCTCTTTTTCTCTCTTTCTCTCTTCTTGGCAATAGTTTGATGGTGTTTGTTATAGTACTTAAAAAATATTGTGTTTGTTTTGGGTATTATTATTTTGATAAAAAAAATTTTTTAATGAATTCTTTTAGCGTGTAATTTTTTAGTAGTAAAAGTAAAAATATTAAAAAATAAAAAATATCTTTTTGAGAAGTTGTAATTTATATTATTTTAAAATCTTTTTTCTTTAAAAAATAAGATATTTTTTATGTAATAAATAAAATTTTTTTATATTGTTATATCTAAATATAATTGATAGATAAAAAGATCTTTTTGCATGAGATATCCAAATATAAAATTATTTTTACTTTTTCATAAGATCTTTTAAAAAAAGATAATTCGAAAAAAATATTTTCTTAGAAACTCACCTAAACTAGCCCTAAATTGATAAAAAATACCTTTTTTCATTGAAAAAAGATTTTTTTTTATTTTTTTAGTGTATTTGACAAATTTCTAATAGTAAAAGTAAAAGTATTAGAAAAATATTTTTTTAAAAAAAGATGTTTTTCACATAATAAATGAACAAAAAGTATTTTTATTTTATTTTACCCAAACATAATTAATAGATAAAAAGATTTTTTTACATAAAATATTTAGGCATAAAATCACTTTTATTTTTATAAAATATCTTTTAAAAAAAATATCATTTAAAAAAGATTTTTTTTCGAGAATGGTGTCCAAACTAACCCATTGCCTAATTGCTAAAATAGGTTAAATAACTAATTTTAAATTAAAAGTATAAAAGTTAAAAAATTTTAAATATTTTAAAATTACTATAAAAAGGTAACCTAACAAAAGTTAGACACCATAGAATTGGCCTAGTTTAATATTGAATAACGTCTTATTATCAGCATGCTTAAATATTTTGTTATTTAATATAGATATAATTTGATGTATTATCGATATGAAAAAAATTAGGTTTAATTATTCTTTTATTTTTTATAGTTTTGCGAAATTTTTAATTAGGTTCCTATATTTTTTTTCTTTTTAATTGAGTCCTTGCACTAATTTTTTTTTTAATTGAGTCCCTACACTTTTTTTTCTTTTATTTGAATTCCTGCACCAATTTTTTTAGTTGGGTCCCTATACAATTAAGCCAATTACTATTAAGAGGGACTTAATTGAAAAAAAATTTGGTACAGGGACCCAATTAAAAGAAAAAAAGTATAGAGACCTAATTGAAAATTTCGCAAAACTATAAGGACCAATAGAGTAATTAAACCAAAAATTATTCAGTCATTTAATCATATATTATTATATTATTGATAAAAATAACTTTTTAAAAAAACAAAAATGCCAACTTAAATAATCCATTAAATATATAAATATAATTAAATAATTATATAATATTTTTAACTATAAGCCTATCAAAGTTAAATATGCTATATAGGAATAAACAGTCAAATTAGTTTTTCAAAAATAACTCGTTCTCTAAATTAGTCTTTAAATGCTTTTTTATAATCAAATTCATTCTTTAAGGGTTTAAGGGTTTTAAATTAATCATGTTAGTTTTTTCGTCACTTTTTTGTTGATAGTGTTAAAATTTACTAATGTGACACGTTAAATGACAACATAACATATACCTAAGAGTTTTAATTTACTATTAATATAATAAGTTTATAAAATTAGATCAAATCAAAACATAATTGAAGAGAGAACTTGAGATATTAGAATTTCTCAATTTAAAATTGATTTGATCTAATTTCATGAAATAATAATATTAGAGTAAAAGATAAATAGGTCCCTGACCTTTTTAATCGTATATATTTAAGTCTCTTAAAATTAAAAATAAAGATTTAAATCCCTCACCTTTTAAAATACGTGACAATTATATCCTTCTCCTAGAGTTGGAGTTAAAATACATAACGAAAAACGATGATGTATCTGTTACGGTGATGATGTGAATGGTTGACAAAAAATAAATAGACAAATTGTAAACTCTGCAAAATTAGCAAATAATTAATCAATAAATTAATTTTTAATAAAAGAAATTAGAAATGCAAATTTTATAGTTTAATTAGATAGAGCTAATTAAAATAAGAATTTTGACACTAATTTTCTTTCCCTTCCCATTTTGCATGCAAACACGCTGGGAAGCTAGCCAAAGGGAGAAGAATGAGGGTGAGGTTCCAAACCCTTGGTTCCACTTTAAATCCCCATTTCTTTCAACTTCGAGTTCCGATCGTTGCACCTTTTGCAGCCATGTGACTGTAGCATCGAGCTCTACAAAGCTCAGTCAATAATTAGGTAAGAAAACTACTTCAGTGTTCCAATTTTTTCCTTCCCAATTTTAAAAATTATGAGCAATTATGTTGAAAATTGATTAATTCCCATGTTTAGCCTCGAATTAGCTTGAGAAAACTATTTACTCTTGCTTATTTGTCATTTGGGTAAGGTAAAAATTCTAGAATCCTAGCTAATTCCTGAATTGAGTATGTTGGGAATTTAATTTTGAGAATATATATGTTATGAAATGTGTTAGGTGTGTGTATACGTGATATGAAGTAATTAGAAATGATGGGAGCTTAATTGGAAGCTTGGGGTTGATGCTAGTTGCAGAATTGTGATGTTGAAGGCTTGTAAAGTTGCCTAAGTGGGTTGTCTTGGGTTATATGAGGAGATTGGCCAAGGTATGATTTTGGTTTCTCGTATTTAATATATAATGTCTTGTGAAAACTTAGGCTAGATGACCATAGGATAGATTGGAATGCATGATTGTATTAAAGGTTTATTATTCTTGAGGATGATTATTGGTTTGGGTTAAGTATGAATTTTGGCAATTGATGTTGTGGTGAGAATGTATTGATGCATGATGATTTTAATGATGAATGATGAGGATGATGGGAATGAATATATATGTGATGAATTATTGATAATCTTGTTGGTTAATTGAGAATTTTTATGTATGAGATTGTGTAATATTGAGGTATGGTTGATTGTGGTAGGATGTGAAGATTTGGTGCTGTGAATGATATGTTATGATGCTGTTTGTATGATAGCAGTGTTGGTATTGAGTTGATTTTTGGTAAGAATAGAGGTTTATGAACTTTTGTAGAAAACTAATTTTTGGCCGAACTTTGGCGAGCCATAACTTGACTTCTGGACCCCCCAAATTATTTCAAACTTATTTCATATAAAAATTAGGCTCGTGAAGTTTATGCCGTTCGAAGAATGGATGAAAAATATTTTAAAATGAGAAAGTTATGCGCGTTGAAAGTTTAGAGTGCAAAATTAAAAATTCTGCAGCATTCAACATTTTTGCTAATCTGCAGATCTTGCATATGCGACCACTACATGCGACGCGACCAACCCTTACGGGTTTGGCATCTTGCGTACGCAAGCAAGGTGCTTGCGCACGCGAGCAAGGATTTTTGAGTTGTTGCGTACGCGACCTCTTGCACGCGACACGACCAACCCTTCCGGGTTGGGCATCTCGTGTACGCGAGCAAGGTGCTTGCGTACGCGACGACCCTGTTTTCAGCAAAAATGAATTTTATGTTTTAAAACCTAATTTTAAACCTCTAAACCTCTATTTTCACTCTTTTAGCCCCTGAACCTTAGTAGTGCGCCTAGTAATGAGATGAAGCTAGGAAAATGTGGTAACTTGGAGGTGAAGTAAGGGTTGAGAAATGATGAATTATGTATGAAATAGTGCATAAAAGAGAAGTATATGTGTTGCCATGGTTATGATGAATGATTATGAAATGATTATAAATGACTTTGATAATTAAGGCCTGATTGAGATTTGTTGATGATGAGACTGTATGAGTTTCTCTATGTTGTAAGGTGTGTTGGGCACTATATCCCATGAGTGTGGCATGCACTATATCTTGAGAGTGTGGCGGGAGCTATATCCCAAGAGTGTGAGAGCATCTTACCTTGGAAAGTGTGTCAAACACTATATCCCAAGAGTGTGACAGGCACTATATTCTGAGAGCGTGGTGGGCGCTATATCCCAAGAATGTGGAAACACTTTATCCCGAATAATGCGATGGGCACTATATCCCATGAGTGTGGCAGACACTATATCCCGAGAGTGTGACGGACACTATACCCTAAGAATGTGGAAGCATATCAGATAGACAATATTTGGGTTAGCTACTAGGTGTGTCGGGTTTTGAAAAAGTAACCAACACGTGAACTCATGACCAGTAGGATAGACATACATCATATGCATATGTGTGCTTTACTTGATTGTGCATTAATTGGGCTTGCCTATATGATTATTATGCTTACTTGCTATATTTGCTACCTGCTGTATCTGTATTCTACTTGTGTTTGTTTTGTTTGTCTTTGTAATTTTCACCGGAGATGGAGGAACGAAGGAAAGGTAGGGAAATTTAGGGTTCTAGTTAAGTTTTAGTTAGGTTTAAGGAATTGGTTAAGTTTAAGAAGCCTTAGAGAACTACCCTGATTCATGGTTTATGTTCTAGTTCTTTAAGTTTTATAATCTGAGTGTCGGCATTCTAGGATTGCCTCTGACATTTTCAGGACCTTATATCTTATGTACTTGGCCTCTTTACCATGCTGACAACCCACAGTTCTCATTCTATACGGATATTTGTGATTTTCAGATGCAGGACAGGCGGCGCCTCGCTGAGGCATACTGGAAGTTTCTAATAGTGGAAATCTTTGTCTTTGGGGTTTTATTTTGGATATATGTATATATGTAGATACTTTTATCTTCACTGCTTATGTATTTGATGTATTAATTTCCTATCAGAGGCTATTTTAGAGAAATATGTTCTGTAACTCTATTATTTGGGCTTATTTTGGGTTGCTCAGGCCGGTTTATCTTCACGAGCCGAGTCTTGAGCTTTGATATTTGTACCCAACTCTTTTCAGTTATATTTATGTTAGCTTCTCTTATCCTTTCTATTTATCGTTTACATGTCATGAGTGTTGCGCTTTTCATTTTACCGTTTTTTATTTTAAACTTTTCTTCGAAGGCTCCTAGAATAAAGCTTCTTCAACTATATTATATATATAAGTTTTTATTTTTAGAAGTCGTAGATCCTCACCACCTCTATTTTATATCTTAGGTGTAAAGCTATGTGTGGTAGGGTGTTACATTATGATATAAGAGCAGTTCGTTCCTGTAGAGCCTGAGGGATGGACTGACTATGCTTTTAGACATACTCTGAGTGTCTATACATGCTAATTAGGATATCTAACTGATATATGGCATGAATGCTCATGAGCATGCATTTGGAACTTTGAAACACTAGACTTGTGATATTGAGACTAATCACCTTGATATCACTTGTTTGGTGTGAACAGAAACCAAATGGCATCTCATGGGCGCGGTCGTGGGTGTAATCGAGATCGAGGATGGAGAGGTAACGAGATAACCATACCGGTGGGTAGTTTGACCGATTTCTTGACCGTGGTGACAAGTGTTGCTGCTGCCATTGGTGCTATTGCTGTTGCGACCAGTCGAGCGATGGGTAGGATGGAACAACAAGCTAGTGTTGGCAACGACGGTGGTAATGAATATGAAGGCGGAAATAATGTTCCGAGTATAGTGGTACCAGTGTGTTATCCGGAGCATGTTAACACGGGTTAAGTAATGGGAGAAAGCTCAAGGAGGACTGAGGTGGCAAGGAGTAACCGCTGGGAATCTTTCACCAAGAAAAAGGGAAAGAAGATTACGCCTAGGAGCCAAAGTTTTAAAAGGGATCGTTTTGTCACTTCACATTTTCAGCGCCAGACTAATAACCGAAGAAACAACAACCGTCAGGGGCAAGATTCAGAAGAGCAGACTAGTACTTAACCGGAAGATTTAAAGTGCCTGAGATGGCAAAAAGTATCATCCAAATAGACCATGTATGGTCAGACTAGCGCGTTTGTTACAAATGCGGGGATCTAGGACATATGTCTTGGAATTGTCCACATAGAAAAGGTCGGGATGTAGCCTAATTTGATTCTCAAACCCGAGGCAATTGCAAACTAGCAGTTGAATTTCTAACTTCCTTGCACACCATTAATATGTAATATTCATTCGTGATTCATGACAAGTTGTGATAATCGTGAAGTCCAAGTGGATGGTTAGCTGAATACTACAAGTTGTTAAGGCAAAGCGATAATTGGTTAATTTAGAGGGGTGGCCAGATCTTGAAGGTTAAGCATCAGAGTGACGTAGCGAAAGCGGGTTGGATTATGTAACGACCCAACTTCTACCACGTCATGACCATTACTAGCCGCCAGGCGCTACTACACAGCTTTTCCTAGAGACTCTAGATCTTATATTAATTATATACATATGAGTCTATAGCGCTAGTCGAGATTGCGTGTCAGATATATAGATATAATGAAATAGATAATAGTTAAATAGATAATATATACATGATGCATAGAAAATATAGAAAACATAGTAATATCATACATATATGCCCGAAGGCTCATTTAGTACATCATAATTCACACAAGGTTACGTCGTTGCTTATTCATGAAAATATTTACTGACTCCATATTTATACTAACAGGCCTCGATTCACAAGAGTCACTCTGGTCTGGAATCCATTCTAACTTGTTTATATAGGTATTTACAAAAGCACCTAGCCCTCTAAAAGTCTATACAAAGCATGGGCAAAAACAACTATTACCACTGCTACTATTATAACTACTGTTGGTCATCGATCCTTGGTAGCTGAAGAAACACGAAAGTACTGTGTGGAAGAAAGAGAAGTCGCTCTGATCCTCCGGTAATGCTACTACTGCTCACTAGTCCCAAGGCTGGAAACTCAAAGAAGATCTTGCCGGTTTATATCTGCGGAACGAAGAAGTAAGGGGTGAGAACCTAAGGTTCCCAGTAGGCTACTACACAGGAATACTAAGGGGTTCTGCAGCCTAAGTCTAAAATTTTGCGCAGCTAGGTCGGTAAATCACACAAACAAGTACAAGCACAAGTATATAGCAGAATAGTAACCAAGCACGGAATACAAGAAGTAGAGACAAAATACAATCACAGGTACAAGTAAGCAATCACAAACATAGAGAATGCAACAACCAAGTATGCTGCATGCCTGGTCCTATCTAGGCCATGAGCTCATGCGTCGGTTGACTACCCGTAACCCGACGTTACCTAGAAACTAGTCCTAGATATGGTTTCCCGATTGCGTCTGTTCGTGTATACGTGTCGATGTGGTTAAGCATACCACCAGTCTGTGACAATAGGCAATCATTGGAAAGCTTGACTCCATAATATACGCATAAAGGGCAAACATAGTTTTAGCAATCAGTGGGTAAATACCCGTCTCTAAGCAACCTCTAGCATCTTGGAGTTTACAATGCTTTTTTCACAGCACATCTCAATAAACTTTATCTCTAAGGGACTTTTCTGTCTTTCTTTTTAAATAAAATTTGTGCCCGGTCCTTTCTTAAAATATCTCAGCATTGTCACATATTTTACCATTTTGTTCATAGAATTTTTGTACATTTTCAATTTTACCCTTTCTATACATAACTTCGTTATTTCTAGTTTTCTTTAGGCTTTTAGTGACGCTTTTACCACTAGTGTTATTACTTTACTATTTTACCCTCATATTTTTTCCTAATAGACCTTTTCTCCTTCATTGAGTTAATTAATTATTTTTAATTTGACTTTATGCCTAAAATTACTAATTTGTCCCTAAATACTCTAGTTTTACCATTTAACCTGATTTACCGTCAAAATATTACCGGATTAATCCTAATATTTTTCTATGACCAAATTATCCATAATACTTTTAACTAATGCCAGTTCTGCCCTTAGGGACCTAAAAGATCATTTTACCTTTTATTAACTTATTTACTTATTCCAGTTATCACTTTTTACTATTTTACTTCTAACTTTTACTAAAACTTTTATTTAGACCCAAAACTTTATTGTAATTATAATTTTGACCAATTAATTTATATACTTACTAATTTATCCTTGATGACACTAAGTTCAGAATTTTACTTATCTTTCTATTAAATTACATTTTGAACCCTCTTTTTATCAAAAAATGACCATAACATCCTTCTTTCTTTTACACCATTGTTCTTTGGATTAAAATCAGTTTTCTATCCTCTTTTTAACCATTATACATGTGACTTTCATGATCATTTAGTGGCTGAATTTTTAGGAGTGCAGTTTTTTATTTTTATCCACTTTTAGTGACTCTTTAAGGCTTGAAACTTAAACCCCAAGTGCTCCAAATAATTTCAGTGATTTCATACAATTTCTAGAGGAAAATAAGCTTCATATATCACTCATATAATAGTTCAAAAATAGAGAAGCATTACTGAATTTTTAGAATTAAAAATCAAGCACAAAATCACCACAAAGTGGCTCATAGGAACACCGAAAATAAGCACAAACAAACTCTAACTAATCCTAACCCTTACCTCTTATGTAGTTCAGTTATTAAACCTTTCACACACTATAAAACATGCACACAAGGGTAGAAGCACAGCTGATGATGGTGCAATTTCATTTTTGGCCGAAAGTGTCGCAAAAATGTCGAAATTAAACCACTTTGAGCTCGAATCTCTCTAACTCCTTAGGCGTACTCCATGGGTGCTTCAAGAGGAGTTCTCTATAAATAGAGGAGAGTAAGAATTTATCATGGCTACTATTTTTAAAAAAAAAAGAAAGGAGAAAGTATAAGAGTTTACCTAGCCGAAATTTTGGTATAAACGCAAGAATTAGCGAAAACGGGCAAGAGTATGTGTTTGTATGGATTGAGTACTTGAAGAAAACATGTAGAAAAATGGAAGAAGAGTTGAAATAAGGGCTGGAGTCCAGAGAACAAGTGAAAGAATTTTCTCTCTTTCTCTCTCAAGAATTTGGTCAAAAGAGTAAAAAATGTGTAATGTGTTTTGTGAATTTTGTGGCAAATGCTTCCTTAAATAAAAAATCAAAGTCTTGCTGAATTTATGATGGTAAAAGGGACTGGAATTTTCGTGGTCAAGGGCTGGCCTTCAATGAATAAGGGGCGTGAAAATGAGGAAGCTTGGTCAGCACTTACATATCGAGCTTATCCATAGTTAACTGCAGTTAGTTACTCGAGGTTAAAAATACAGCAAAGAGGGGTGAAAGGCTGAGATAATCTCGGTTTAGAGGTTGAGAAAGAGAGACAAGTTACTTGGGTAGCAAGTAAGAAGATTTGGGTCTCTAGGAGTTGTTTGCCGAATACTAGTCAGAAATTCGATTTAGAGTAAATTTTACCGTGTGGTAAAATAATTAATGTCTACTATTTATTTTTAAAGGAGTAAATCATGAATGGATGGCTAATATAAATTGAGATATATTTAGTTGGGTAAAAATGATTTTGACCACTAATTCTTAGATTTTCGATTATTAGAGTCTTTTTCGACGCACGCAAAACTGTCATTAAAAGTGAATTTCCAACTCAAAAAGTGTCTAGTGAGGAAAATAAACCAATGATAAGCTAATATTTATTATTTACTAGTCAAACTTGACTTAGGGGGATTAATTACCCTCATAAAGTCAATTTTGACCATAATAATTGTAAGACCCATAATTTTCGAAAAATATCATTCTGAGTTAATTTCAATTTATTTATTTATTAAAGACTTTATTTTTAGAAATTATTTTATTAAAAGTAATTAAATCAAGTTTTGACAATTAAATTAGAAATTCTACTTAATTTTATAGTTATTGAATAATTTTTTATATATAAATTATACATCTTAACAGTTGCAAAAGAATAAAAATTTTATACAATTTAGTTAAATAATAGAGATTCTAGAATTTAATGTTTTAATTTTTATAAACAGAAAATAAATTATATTATTTCTAATTTTTAAATTAGAGTACTTGATTAAAAGCTAATTAGTAAATTGATAATTAAGTAGTATTTTTAAGTAATTTTAAGAGATCAAATTAGATTTCAAATTTATATAATATACTTTAATTTTATTAAAATTGACTAAACTCCAATTTACCTAAAATTCTTAATTTCACTTTTGTCCCAAATTGAACCCTACCCTAATCCCTAGCCACCACCGCCACACTTTTTCACCTTTCTCCCAAAAGAAGCATAGCTTTAGAATAAACTAAGAAAGAAAAAAAAGAAGGGAAATGGAAACACGGGAAGCAGGGAAGGGAAAGTGAGATCCGAGAAAGGAGAGAGGAAGAGAGGGTTGCGTCGGGGAAGAAAAGGAGAGGAAGAGAGGTCTGAGGGAGAAGTGAGTTGCATCGCAGGAGAGAAGAGGGAGACCGAGCAGTCGCGCCTACCGCCGTCTAACTCGCGTCACTGCCGTTTTGCCGAGCTGCTTCATGGCGCCGTCCTGCCACAACCACCATCATCGTGCCACCGACCGAGGAGGCCGAGGGTCACTGTCTTCGAAGCTTCCATCGTCACTGTGCAAAGCCGCCGCCTCTGGCTCCGTCACCATTGAGCAGAGTCGCCGCCTCTGGATCCGTCACCGCCGCTGTTTTCTACGCCATCACCGAGCCCGACCCTGTGCCTTGCCGTCGTGTTGCTATTAAGGGATAAGGGAGCGCGAATGACAACGACAGACAGAGAAGAGAGCGCGCATGCAGAGGAGGTGAAGTCGTCGCTATCACCGTCGCGTGTGGAGTCGCCGCCGTGCCCAGCCGTCGTCGCCGCCGTTCCTCCACCGTCGCTGAAGGTCCATCACCGCAACTGAAGCCTCTACCTTCTCAAGACGTGCACTGCTGCTGTGAGTTTCTCCTACCGTTTGGTTCTGATTCGGTAGAAATCCATTGCGCCAGATCTATCCTAAGTGGTTCACGACGATTCTATTCTTACCGGTGAGGACCGCCGGAGCTGCGACTGTGCTGCGTTTGGTTCCTTGCTATGCGGGTTGAACTATGCTCTTGTGTGCTGTGCTTAGAGACTGTGATTGCTGGAGGATGGTCGGATTTGATGCCGCCACTATGAAATCAGAGTTTTAAGGGTTTTGTCGCGTAATTAAGTCGCGAACGAGGTAGGGGTACTTTTCTTAAACTTGTTTTACCTTCTAGAGTTGTTATAAATCGATATTAATGCGTAAGATATATTTTTTGTGATTTTGTAAGTCTTATGAATTGAATTGAGTTGCTTTGGATGAATGAGATTATTAGTTTGATTGATAAACTAATTGATTGAGAAAGTTAGATATTTGGATTAGTTGATTGATGTTGTTAAAGTGGTTTTCCTTGAATTATCAGAGAAGATTTATTATTGACTTTTAGGTTAATTTTGGAAACGGGTTATTTATTGAGAATGATTTGCTATTTTGGAAATGATTCAAAAAGTGTTTGAGGAATGGTTTATTTTGAAACTGTTTGAGAAGACCGAGAATTCTTAAATATTGATTGATGCTGTTGGTTGAAGTTAGTTTAAATTGCAATTTATAGGATCGGTTGATTGAATTCTGGATTTTGCAATTTACTTGGATTGAGTGTTGTTGTGATAATGGTTAATGGAAGTGATTTGACTGAATAACAGGCATTTGGTTTGGTTTGGTTGAGACTCGAAAAAGGTGGCAGTGTCCTAGTTTTAGAGGAGATGCTGCCGAAATTTTATAAAATTGGAAGTTTTATTTGAAGTAATTAATTAAAAAGATTTATTTTTAAACATTATATGTTTTAAGATTGATTTATTTATCAAAGAAAGAATTATTTTTTGAATTGGGATTGTTAATGGACGGAATGGAAAGAAGGATGATGAGGATTTTCTTTAAAATATGGTTTTGAATAAATTTGGAAATGAGATTTGGATTGATGAATGATTATGATGTTAAGAATGTTGAGATATGATCTTTGAATTATTTATATGGCTTATGAATTTGAATTATCTGAGAAACGAAGTTCCCTAGATAAAGTACCATGGCTTACCACCACGTGTACCAGGTTGAAAACTCGATACTCTGTTGACCCTACGATGTAAGTGTGACCGGGCACTATATAAATTCCCAGGAATGTAACCCTCGATTGAGTGATATTGATTATTTGAGAAAAAGCTATGCATAAACTCTTAGGAATGCATGTCGGGGGACAGTCTAAGTTCAATTCAGACTAGTCGGGTTGACTGGATAACTGACAGATGAGCCTCATCAGTCATAGGACAGACATGTATCATATGCATTTGTATATTTTGTTTGGGTTTGAACTTGTTTTGGTTTGCTTAATTGCTAAACTGTTTTTAACTGCTACTTGAACTATTTGCTGTAATTGCTACCTAAACTTGTACTTTTCTTGTCTGTCTTGCCTGTGTTTGTCTTGGCGTGCTACATTTGAGAATGAACTTTGGTGCTGAATTAATAATTGTGTTGTTTGGTTACGTGATTGATTTCTGATTGAGATTTTCTTATAAGAAAGGAAAAGTTTATGATTTTTGAAAGATTAAACATTGTTTCTTTGAAAAGGTTTTGAACGATTACCTGTTAGTTTTTAAAAGATTCATAAGGCAATGATAATCACTAAGTTTGAAAACAATTTTCTTATTAAATGTCTTCTTATGACAACTCTGAAACTTCGTGGTGAGACCTTGTAGTTAGGTTCTCACCCCCTACAGCTTTCCCTTTTCAGGAACCAAATGAAGCATTATGAAGAGTTATACTGCGTTTGGTTTATATGTTGTTATATTAATTAGATTATTTTCTTCCTTCATTTTTGTTATTACAAGTTTCTAAGAGGGATATGAGTTGTATGTTTTATATGTATATTATATTATGAGATATTATGTAAGAAGTCTTGTATATGAATCTATGCATGCTTTTATTTTTCTTAAAATAAAGTATTTATTTCCAATTTTCAAAGAAATCAGCGATACGGTGTTGAGTCACAGGCTCCTATTTTAATATTTAGTATATAAAGTAGTCGTAATACTTCTTGCTATCAGAGTGGCGCAACCGGAAGCGTGACATTCTGGTAGTGAGGGTATTACATTAATGGTCTTTATTATAATTACATTACAAGTAGCATTTAATGAATAATACATAATTATATTAATTTAGAAAAATATTTTATTAT
>NC_029777.3:79864732-79881350 GCF_000817695.3 Arachis duranensis
TAATGTCTCTCTCTCTCTCTCTCTATATATATATATATATATATTGAGTAATAGAGATATTTTACAATTATTTATTATTTAGAGGATTCACAATTCAGACATAGTTCCTTTTCTATTTTTTATATTTCATATCTAATGGCTACTGACTACGATTCTATCAATAGTATTACCTATGGTAGATTATGTGATAAAAAAGTTTTAAAAATAAAGGCAAGAATTATAAGGTTATAGAAAATCTCATCCAAATTTGACAAAAGTAAGACGGTTTACACAGAAATGGTTCTAAAGGATGACAAGGTTTGTTAATTATTTTTCATGATTCTTTCAAGTGATGCTAAGTTGAGTTTATAAATATTTTTAATAACTTTATAAGTGCTAATAGCTTTTATATTTAATTTGTTTTACAATGTGATAAAATTCATTGTTCAATCAAGAGTTATTTGGCAAATATGTTTGAGAATAAACTGATCGAGGAGAGGGTTTATGTCTTCTTAAATTTTGTGATTGAGGAATTAAGCGAAATTTATCTTCCAATTGTACACGTGTGTAGAATAACTTTTAAGAAGGAGTCATGTATATATAGTAAATACGGTTGATGATCGTAAATTTTTTTACAATTATTTTAATTTTTTTGCTCATGCTGATATATTGAAACAAACAAATGAACAGTCTACCTTATTTGGTACGTAGTTAATTTGTATTAACTTATACAAAATTATTTTTTATTTTAATTTTTGCCAAAAAATTATTTAATAGCATCATTTTATCGATAACATAAATTTTAACATTTAATTTATGCAAATTTTAAAATTGTGTTGTGACTTTATTTAAAGGTATAAAATTTTATTATTATATTATTAGTTTTATCGTTTAGTATAAAATAAATTGTTAAAATTTCTTTAATTTATAAGTAATTTATCATATTATTCATTTATTTGTCCTTGATTTGATACTTTTAATTCAATTTTTTTTTTCAATTCGATATTATTGGACTCGTGATCAGAAAAGGAAAGCTTATATCATGGTCAAAAATAGAGAGAGGTGGTCATTCTTTTTCATGATTCTTTCAAATGATGTTAGGTCTGATTTATAAATATTTTTAATAGCTTTATAAGTGCTAATAGCTTTTATATTTAATTTATTTTACAATGTGATACAATTCATTGTTCAATCAAAAGTTATTCGACAACGATGTTTGAGAATGAACTGATCAAGGGGAGGGTCTATGTCTTCTAAAATTTTGTGATTGGAAAATCAAGCGGAATTTATCTTCCAATTGCACACGTGTATAGAATAACTTTTAAGAAGGAGTCACGTATAGTAAATACGGTCGATAATCGTAAAATTTTTTACAATCATTTCAATTTTCCTGCTCATGCTGATATATTGAAACAAATAAATGAACAATCTAACTTATTTGGTACGTAGCTAATTTATATTAACCTACACAAAATTATTTTTTTATTTTAATTTTTGTCAAGAAATTATATAATAGCATTATTTTATCGATAACATAAATTTTAACATTTAATCTATGCAGATGTTTGAAATTGTATTTGACTTTTTTTTAAAAGTATATCCTTTTATTAATATGTTACTTGATAAAATCTCTTTAAGTTATAAGTAATTTATTATATTATTCATTTATTTGTTTTAAATTTGATACTTTTAATTCAGTTTTTTTAATTAGATGTTATTAGACTCTTGACTGAAAAAAGAGAGCTTATATCATGGTAAAAAAGAGGAAGAAGTGATCATTACATTGTGGTTGATCTTCATGATTTACAGTATGTAAAATTTTAATATTTCACAACGAGATTTTGTTTTGTAGCAATTATCTATTCATATGTAAAATCTTTTATGTTTTTCATGATATATTACTATTTATTTTTCTTAATTTCCGCTTTTATTTAGAAACGAGAAAAAAATAAGGTGTACATTGTGGGATCAATTTACAACTCAATTACTCAATTATCTACGTGATCACCAAGCAATCGAATACATACTTATTCTCCAATTTGCAAAACTTAACAAATGCATTGGTAAGCATATTGGTTTAACTTTTTATTCAATATATTTGTTTATGTTATATCTATAATCATATTATATCTATTGTTACGTATATATCTTTTTAAAAAATACTTTTAGTATTAATACATGGTGTATTAAATAAATATTTTAAAATTAACTATAATATATAATAAAAATAAACATTAAACTAAATAGATATTACAAACATAAACACAAGCACAACCTATTTAATTCAGTTCTAAACACAATTACAACAAAAAACTTCCTAACCCATTCATTTAACTACCTCAATTACTTTCATAAATCTACCTAACAATTCCCCTATTCTCCTGACCAAGATCATGAAATTCATCATAATTGGGATCTAACTACTATTTGTTACAACTAAACTCACATACGTAAACAAATCTAGCGGCCACTCAACGACATAAAGAACAAATCCATCGCGCTGTCACGTGTTCGCTGTCGCCATCCACCCGTCGCGCCGTCACATGTTCGCCATTAGTAGAGTAAATTAATAAAAACAATTAATAACTACGTTAAAGTTTATACACTTAACACGAAATTAAAAAAACGAATAACGTATGATATATTATTTTTTATTAATCAAATTATTATAATTTAAATTAATTTTAACAAAATAATTTAAAATTATAATTTTAATTTTATAATGTATATGGCATGGATTATTATTACATTTGTCTATAATTAAATGAGAGTAGTATTTTAAAGATTGGGACGAAGATAACTATTACACGAAAATGCACGGGTTCGTTAAGTTTTTCATCACCAAAATGTAAAATTAACGCTCATGAAGTAATATTCAAGAAACACTAAGGTGTTAGTGAATTTTGATTTTAGGAAGAAAAATGTTACATGAAAATATAAAGTGAAATCCTTTTCTCTTACTTTCGAAGTTCTTTGATTTTCTATTACTGTCTTCTTCTTTTTTATTATGAGAATAATATTTTTATTTTCTGTATTTTCTTCTTTCGATTCCTATAAGTTTGTACCATTTTTTGTTATTTCAATTTTGTTATTCTGTTTGTACGGTATTTTTATCTTTGTTTCCTTTGCCTCGTGAATATTTTAGTTATTTATGTATAATTTCGTTATTCTCTCTTTATATTTGTTTATATTTTTTTGTAAGTTCTATATTCTATCAAAAGTCTTTATCAAAAGTGAGATTTATTTTAAAAAAAGTTAAAATAAGACATATGTTTTAAACTTTGTGTTAGATTTCAATATAAAATATTCTTGGAGATATTGATAGTAGAAAATATACTTTTTAATATTTATTTTGCGGTTGATTTTTTTCTATATGAAAATAATTATAGGTGAATTCTATCATACCCTTTCTAAAATAAAGGGTAAATTACCCCTTGTGATATATATATTGAATGTGATTCACCAGATGAGTTTTATAAAGTGGAAGATATCTTTACAAATGCAATTGATGTACTTAAAGGTAGAGGAGAGTTTATGGTCCGTGATAATAGAAGTCATAAAGACATTTAAAAAGATTCTTCAAATTCTCAAGTCATAAACACAATTAAAGGCATTATTGTTGATGATGTCAAATACAAGTTTCAACGGATGGTAGATTCGGATCCTCATGATATTAAAGACATTGTTGTCGATGAGGTGGAGATCAAGTCGAATTCAATTGCAGACAATAGAAATTGCAAGATGAGGTGACAATTATGCACAATAATTTAATCACTTTCATGGGACAAAAGTTTTGCGGATAGTAAACTCCGAGGATGTTATCACCATACAAAAGAAGGTGGAGGAGGCACAGTGGGTGTATGTTGAGGTTGGGAAGGAGCGGCGCCTATGTAGCAGAAATTCTCCGTATCTCGGTAGCACAAATGTTGCCACGTGTAACGAGCTGAATACGTACTTGCACCTTGTTGATGGGTTTGTGAGTTCATCGCAAAGAGATTTCTTCGGCGGTGACAACCACCACCACCACCATAGACTGACAGTACTAAACTAAATTTAAATAATCAGAAAAGAGAGAAAGAAAAGTAGAAAACATATACCTAATTATTATGGTTAACATTCAACTTAATTATAATATAAGCACTATATATATCACATGGGATAATTTACCCTTTATTTTAGAGAGTGTATGGTAGCATTCACCATGATTATAGTGTAATGCATTGAAATGAACATGTATCAAGTATTTGCATTGCTATGGGTGACAGTCAAAATGCAACTTACGTTTTGCTTTGTTCACATTTTTTTATTTTTTTCTATTTATGCCAAACGCAAGTTGCATTTTATGACATACAACTCTTTGAAAATCTTTTTATTTTTACATGAGTCCAAAACGCAGGTTGCGTTTATGAGATGGCAATTTTGAATTTTTTTTGAAACCATAAAACACAAGTTGCATTTTGATGGGTCAGAGAACTTTTTAGAAAGCTGTAAAATGAAGCTTGCGTTTTGTATGGAAAAAATATTTTGATGGAGAGCTTTGCCTATAAATACGAAACGCAACTCATTTCAATTTGTACCTCACGTCTACTCCCTCACTTGTGCTCCCATTTTTCTTTCTTTCATATATTTCATACTTGTGAGTTTTTTTTGGCAATTTGTTGTGTCAAAAAAAGTCGGGTTAGGTGAAGTTGAGATTATGGAAGGTATTGCAAATTTGCGAGTATATTATAACGGTGAGATTATACCAAATACACACGAAGGAGTGACTTTTGTTTTTGAATGTTCGTTTTTATTTGCTATTCCATGGACCATGAGTTTTGTAGAGTTGCAAATGGGTTTTGTGAGAACATACAAAGTCACATTTTAAAAAGGGTGAGGAATATTTTGTACAGAAATCTTGTACAAGTATATTATGGGCTGATACAGTTTCAATTAATTTCCATCACTGACGACGCATCTATGCAGAAGATGTTCTATATTTATCAACAAATCTAATTTCATGTGTCCATGATAGAGTTGTACGTTGAGTTTGAACAGCATACATGGATGGATACAGTTAGCGAGGAGGTCAATGTTGATGAGCTTGGGGATATAGATTGGGAAGAAGATAACAACGACAGTGAAGAGGAGTTTGAAGCCAACTATGAAGTCGATGACAAAAGCAATGACGAAGACCTGGTAGAATATCTGGCGGTACAAAATGAAGCACATGCGATTGTAAGTTAGCATCCTTTTGGTGTTCCGTCTTTTATGCGGACTCTGAATCTCAAAACCATGCATGTCCCAGAATTTTTTGAGTATGCGAATATGGGTATGTTATGTTATGGTTATTAATTAAAGTTAACACTACAATTTATTTTATTTGCCTTGTTCGACTAACGGTGGTTCACATGTCGTAGGTGAAGGCAATGTTGCGGCGGAAGATGATAAGTTTAGTGTTAGAATGAAATTTGGTTATAGAGAGTCAGTGATATCTGCAATCAAAAGCTACACTATCTCTAGAGAAGTTGGTTACACTGTGTATGAGTCTGACCCGCAGACATTCTATGCAAAATTCAAGGTTATGGTGTAGGGTGTGATTGGCTTATCCGAATTAGTTTGATTCGAAAGAAAGGTTGTTGGGAGATCAGGAGATACAATGGCAAACACATGTGCACCATGGTGGCAATTTCACAAGATCATGCCAAGTTAGACTCAAACACAATTGTAGATGCTATTAGGTTATTGGTTGAAGCAGACCCATCGATAAAGGTGAAGTCTATTATTGCAGAAGTTCAATATAGGTTCAACTACACTATAAGTTATCGCAAGGCTTGGTTGGCAAAGCCAAAATCTGTCGTAAAAATTTTTGGTGATTGGAACGTTTCTTATCAAACTCTGCCGTATGGATAAAAGCAATGATTGTGAAGATGCCAAGGTCTCGTGTTCAAATAAAAATGCTTCCCATTTACCGTGAGAGTGAGAAGATTCAAGGTGTAAGAGTTCTCCATCGCGTTTTTTGGAGCTTCTATCTGTGTATTGTAGTATTTAGACACTGCAAGCCATTGGTGCAAGTTGATGACACACACCTGTACGGAAAATATAAAGGTACACTTTTAGTTGTGGTTGCAAAAGATGGGAACCAAAACATTGTGCCTATTGTATTTGCGATAATCGAGGGTAAGACGACAGACGCATGAAAGTTTTTTCTAACCAATTTGCGGAGATATGTTGTAACCATTGATAGCATGACATTATTTCTGACCGCCATAACTCCATCGATGTAGCAATAGCTCGCAGTAACGGTGCATGGTTACCACCAAGAGCGTGACACATGTTTTGCATCAGGCACATCGGGCTAACTTCTTAAGGAGGTTCAAGACTCCATATTTGCATAAACTCATTGTTAACAAAGGTATTTGAATTCCCTGTTATGGTCCTATTCATAGTAATTTTGTGGCATCTTCTTATAATTACATGGTTTGTTCTACAGGCTATTCTAGGATGGAACATGAGTACAACAATAATTACCAAAGGCTTAAAGAGTGGGGTCAGACATATACTCAATGGTGCGACGAGAGGTGGGTGTTGGCATTTGACGGGGATCATTATTGGGGATATGATGACAAACTTGGTAGAGTGCATAGATTCTGCATAAATTCTGTCCTGAAGGGTGCACGCAACCTTCCTGTGACTGCCATTGTTAGGTCTACTTTCTATCGGCTGAATGAATTGTTTACTTGGAAGAGCGTCGAGGCTCATGAGCGTGTCCGCAATGGATTCACGTATTCAGAATTTGGAACCAAAAGAGTTGAAAGTTTTCGACGTACAGGAAACATTGTCGTCAATCAGTTCGACAGGCGTAATGAAATATTTGAGTTTCGCGAAATGCAAGATGACTCCATTTACACTGTTAACCTAGCGCAACGACATTGCGATTGTGGCCATTTTCAAGTCGAGCGACTCCCATATCGCCACGTTCTTGTATGTTGCGCTAACTAGCGTCTTGATTATTTATTTGTTTAATACNAATAATAATAATAATGAAATTAACAATAAAATTATCAGTTAAAATACAAATAAATAAAATAAAAAATTAATTTATTCATCATAAAAAAAACACTTACCTATTGAGAATGATCCAGATATTTAATAATGTATTCTTCGGATAAAATAAAATTACAAACCATTTTTCTTCCTCCCTCACTAAAAGCCTACCCCTTCTTCTATTTTTCTTCTTCCTCCCTCACGAACCCTACTACAAATATTCATTTCAACACACCCTCAACTAAGTGAAAATCTTGCTTCACTTCTAGCCTGCATTTTATTTATATAGACCTGCTTCAATACTCTTCAGGCACACATGTCATCCATGCAGCAAAGGAGTCAACATGCTGGTCATGTCTACATGCAGAGATAATGGACACGTTTTGAGACGTAGTTATCCCTCCCTGTCAAATGCAGCTTGCGTTTTGCTATGCACGCAGATTTTTCATTTTACTCAAAACGTTACTTACGTTTTGCTGGTATCAAGTGAGAGAACATAAGATGAGAAGACACCACATCCAACTCAAATCCTTAAGGTATCAAGTTAATCATCTTATAAACTCCTCACTCTTCCTTGCTTTCTTTGATGTGGGACTAACTTCAACACTCCTCACACTTGTAACACTAACAATCTCCCCTTCAAGTATGAGCCTCCACATCAAGCACTAACTCCCCTTTAGCTCTTCAACCACATATGAGTATTCGTCCATCACACTGCCGCAAAACACCGCGGGACACGTCGCCCGTACCACCTTTGCCGGGAAGACTTTCGATGCTTCACCTTGAATACCCCTTAAAACTACCAGACCGATTAACCATCGGCTCTGATACCACTTGTTGGACCGACCATAGAGAGCTCTCAACAACCGGGGAGACTTCGGAGAGGAATCAGGTGAGAGAACATAAATTGAGAAGACACCACATCCAACTCAAAACCTTAAGGTGTCAAGTTAATGGATCTCTCATCTTATAAACTCCTCACTCTTCCTTCCTTTTTTTGATGTAAGACTAACTTCAACACTCCTCACACTTGCAACACTAACATATATTATTATTTTTTTATCCATTAATAAATTAATTTCTGTTATCTTACATTTGAGTCAACACTAAAATAAAGAAATCTTCATGGAAGGTTTGGGTGCTTAGAATTGCGTATTTGGTTCTTCTTTGGACCATCTTGGTGCAATTCAAGGACATCATTGGAGACATGGTTACACCTACGTCCTTTAAGACTCGCTCCTCACTCACCACCGTCGCCTCGCTCTCCCCACAAAGTACGTATCCTTTAAAATAGTTAAATATATATTAAAATTAGCTATTAAAATAAAATATATATTAAAAATAAATTAAATTTTATATATTTATACATAAATATATAATAGAAAATTTTAGTAGCTAATTTTGACATGCAAATAATAATTTTGCTACCTATATGTACCATAGCAATAAGAACTTGTGCTATGGATATATAGGCCATGGCCATGGATAAGTACCATAGCAATAATAACCTTTTTGTTCATTTGTGTTATAGCTTCTTGCCTCTATTTTCATTGGTAATTTCCCAAGCCTCAATGACAGGCCACGTTTAAGATGATAATTCTTGGTAAGGTTGTTGTTCCAACTCAATCGACAACTGGAGAATCTCCACTACGGCACTTGCGGTGAATAGTGGCGGTTTAATTGCCGATTTGCGGCGGTTTTAGACCGCCGCTAAACAGGTTGCCAGCGACATGTCATCCGCAGCGCATAAAGGCGCGGGCATCACATTTTGCGGCGGTTTCCAGTAACCGCTGGCAAAACCGCCACAAATCAGGTATTTGCGTCGTTCCGTTTTGCAGCGATTTAAAACCGCCGCGATGTTGTCTAGAGTGATTTCAGGCATACTTTTGCGGCAAACCTGAACCGCCGCAATCTTCACATACGTTTTTTTATGGAGTTTTTTTTTTAATTCAAAGAATATTATCCTTATTTAATTTTATTAATTTTTCTTATTACATCATAATTTTTTTATCTTTTATTTTTAATTTAAAGCGTCTTATATTTTTTTATATTAAAATTCTACGCTATTCTTAAAAATGCATGAATATTAAACTACGAAATAAACCAACGTGTTTATTTTAATATAAATAAATTAATTCAATATTCACCCAAAAAGGTAAAGTACTTAGTTAATAATTTAAAATGCATAGTTATTAAAAAAAATATATACTGAAAAACAAAATATCACATATATCCTAATTTCTAATTCCCGCCATGTTCATCCAGAGAATTCATCCGTGCAGGGATGTCTGGTGGCAGCTCCCCACCTTGCTGTTGGACCAGATAACTCAGCACACTTTCGATTGCCTGCCTCTTCGTTTTCTCTGCTGCCAATCCATCCTCCATTGCTTGCCTCTTTGTTTTCTCTGCTGCCAATTCATCCTCCATTGCTTTCCTTTTTAATTTTTCAGTCGTCACCTTTGTCTGTAGTTCACACAGCATCCTTTGGGCCTCTTCTACTTGAGCTCTATCCACCGACGGCTGCGAACTCGGACGGAAGAGTTGACTTAGTGTCGGCCCGTGTCCTATGCCACGCACTCTACCCGGGTGCTCCTTACCGAGAGCTTGAGCAAGGGAATCATTTTCTGACAATATTCTTATAGATTCATCCAGCTGCTCAATCTCTATTATTTTTTCCTGCAGGCATAAATAAAATTACACAGTCACACAAGCAATATAGCATACTCTAGACATTTTAATAACTAAACCCAACATGTTACAACATAAATGATTAAGTGTACTTACACCAATCCTCTGAGCTTCTTTGTGTAAATAGCTGCCATCAGGTCGTTTGTGCTTTAGGATCCATACTTCTCCCCTACCAACTGTCCTCCCTTGTTTTTGTGACTGTGACATTACAATTTATACCATGAATTCCACTTCTTTAAATAATTTCAATAAGTCTTTGTTGTTTTACTCTATAGATAAATCAAAACTAAATGCCAAATATGCATGATTTCAAATCTATATTACCTCCTCTTCCCTTGTTCTAGCCAGGCTTTTAGAACCACCAGTGTGTGTGTAAAGTTGCTTCTTTCGATTCAGCGCGTTTTGCTTGCACTTCGCCTATTAAAAATCAACAGTAAGCTTGAAATCAATAAAGTAATCTTTATAACTTTATACATATAATATATTTAATTACATGTTTATTATTGTAATATTTATTAAATTTTTTAACAATAATTAAGAAATATAAATAAGATAAAAATTAAATAATTTAAAAACAATAAATAAATAAATGGAGTACCTTTGTTGCAGGATCATTACGATAATCAATGAACCACTTCCAATGCTCTCTAGGAATTCCCGCCGGGCGGTTGTCAAGATTCTACTCAAGTGTCATAGTTGTTTTGTAATGCTTATCATACAGCCTCCCCCTTGTATCCTTCCAGGACCTCCCAATTTGTTGCAAAAATGTTTTCTTGATTATACCACCGCTATCTTCCTGAAAGTAGAACATCTCCTGCGATGAATAATGTCCAACTGTAAGTAATTGTAAGTTAAAAGTTTGATATGATTCAACAATGCCGAACGTCTATTTTACCTTTTATGCAATCATTATAAACGGTGTCTTTGCCCTGCACCTTTGCCCAACTCTTCTCACAGATAGGAAACTTACTGTAATCAGAACCCAGCGCTCCTAAAATGCCACTCAACATCCCAGCTCCATCACCAACTGCTTGCAACTCGTCGTTGAACCTCAGTATGACCTTGCTTCCATTGAGAGACCGCTCCATAGCCTCCTTCACACTCATTTTAGCTTGCTTGACTATTCCATTAGAATCTATAAATGGGAAAAAAATCAAATTCATGTCTACAATGTGCACAACATGTGAGAAACATAACAATATCATTAGCTAATCAATTAAAAAGTAGTATGGTTCAACACTTGTTACCAATGAGTTCAACATTCCAAAACTCAGTAGTCTTTCGTCCTTTGCGCTTTTCAGCATCAGAAGCAGCAAGCATTCCGTCAATGTGTTCTTCAAAAGAATCTACCTCTTTCGTGTACTTAGCTTTTCTTGGCATCCTAAAAAACTTGCATAAACAAATGTAGGATAACATTAATTACAAATAGACTTATATTATAATGTAAACAAGTGATGTAATTAACGCAATTGGATAATAGAAGTAACATACACGCACAAAGAGTACACATATATAATTGAACATATATTACAATATAAGTTTGAAAATTAACCAAATTACAGGCAAATATTTCATTGGTGAGAAATATATATTTAAGCTGAAAATAAGATTCCATAAATTTTATTTTTTTTCTGAAACATTAATTCATATTCCTAAATAAAACTGAGAGTTGAACAAATTACTTTAATGACATGATCAAGACTACTAGTAAAAAAAGCTCTAGTAACTACTCTTCAAGGTTCAGAAATCACATAAAAAAGAGTTATGCAAAAAAGCAGTTATATACTACTTACAATAGAAATAATTGAACCATCAAAAGAATCTGAAACATTTTATTTTTATTAAACACGCTATAATTAACATAATTGGACCATCAAATGAATTTAAAACATTTAATTAATATTAAACACAATATAATTGAACAAGTACTCTGTACTCTATCTTTTAAAAAATTTCTATCAACACATATAAGTGTATAAATATTTGTTTCTTTCTTGTCAATTGATCCATAATCAATGACAGTTAAAATTCTTTTTTCATCTTTTTTTCAAAAAAATTATATGTACGTATATTATAATTATGTAATTGGAACCTCTTGAAATCAGAAAATAATCCAAAAAATCATAGCTCATATTTTATATATTTTTTTTTATTTGTAATGAATAAGTGAACATGCAACAAAGTGGATCAAGAGACGGAAGACAAGGAGCAACATGAAGATGGGTGAAACTGGTTACCTAAACGAGCACGATGAATGTGTGGAAGAGAAATTGAATGTCGATGGTGTAGAAGAGAACTCGACTGCCGACGACTTTCCACAGCAAGACGACATGTGCAACGAAAATAAGGATTCGCGAATGGAAGAGTGGGGGTATACGTGCGAAAAGACCAACACTAAGAGGTATAAATATTTAATTAGTTAGTTAGAGATGTGGGCCATGACTTTTTTAAAAGAATACAAATAATTCAGTTTTTTTTCAAATAATACTAATAATTCAAATTGTGTTGATTAAAATAAATTAAATAAATTAAAATAAAGTTCACTGTGTCGTCAATATGTTCAACGTGGCTTGGATTAGCCTATTTTAAATTAAAAACGTAAAACATTAATTATTTTTAAGGATCATTTGAAAACTTCACGTACAAGAAAAATTATACATTTTCCTTAACAGTTATATTTTTACTTTGTTCTATTTCATCAATTAATTGATTACTTTAAAAGAAATAATTCCAGAAAAACTTATTAATATGTATAGTAACCAAATTGAGTGTGTATAAAAACTGTGCAAAATGCGAGAAATGTTTGAAAATTATACAATAATATTCAGATTAATTTAAGAGTTAATTTTAAATGCATAGTAAAAAAAATATCTTATAAACACAAAAAATTTATATATTTATGTATATATTTTTAACGTAATGAAATGTTTGTTAATCCCATCCAACGTAACTGTACGTTTGAAAACATTTTTTATATGTGACTTCATATTTTACAAAGGGAGTAAGAAGAATTATTTGGCTATGTTATATATTTGTTAACAAAAATCAATCACTAAACTAATTAAGACAAACAATATTAATATAACAAAATTGTTGTATAAATACCAATTATATATGGGTTTAATTGTTGGTGCCTGCTTTGAATTGTATGATCAAAAAATTATACTAAGTTAGTGATTCACATGAACATCGAATGTGTCGGCCTTGTTGATATATATCAATAAGACTCAACACTTCGTCCAATAATAAATAAAACAAATAGTCTCTATTAAAAAGATTGACACTAATCCAAAACTATTAGTCTCTAAAGATTATCTCAATAAATCAGACTACACATGAACTCCAATGCTCTCATTCTCCTCTGGCGTCTTATTGAGGTCGTAATTTATCATGGCAGCCGTGGGTCCGGTTGATGCAACCTCATCGGAACTGTTGCTGTGCCCGACTTCTTCTTCCATCGAGTCTTGAACTACCTCCCCTGTCTCATCTGTGTCCTCTTGAATCTTCTCTCGAGATAATCCTGAAAGGTACGGCATAGCAAAACACAATGAAGTCTGTTACACATTTTATAAAGTACATGGTCAAGCTTCTACAATCTAGAGTGCTTGTTGGACTTACGTTCCCATAGCTTAGTAAGTCCTCTTTCTATCAAAATGAATTTCTCCCGGGATGCAATATCGAGTTCAACTATAAGATTATTATCGCATCGGGCCTAAAGCAGAAAAGAATAAGGATCAGAATAGTTGGACAAACCAAGAGCTAGAAAAACAGTATACATGAAGCATATAAGAACAATTCAGGACATGCAATTGGGATGCTGAGGAATATCGCCTTGTAATTTCCACTCAAATGTTTTACCCGCTCCTTTTATTATCATTATATATATTATTAGAACTTGATGTGTTCATAATTCCGTTTAGATAGGAGTAACATAATGGGTAGAAAAAAATAGAGAACTTTTTGCTTCAAGTGGTGTGGCTAAGTCAGTTTTCAAATGTTCACTATAGCAAATCATGACGTTGGACGGTTTCGTCAAAACAAAATCATCATAATCAGCCGCAAGGTTTAGACCCTTGTGTTGATGTTGGATGGTTTGGTGGATTAGATGCATAACTCAACCGGTTGCGGCGTGACCGGCAGGTACTAATGGCGGTACTGGTGAAGCTCAAACAATAGCAGCAGACTACAAACTCTCAGATTCAAGCTGTGGAAGTTAAGCTTCGAAAGACAGAGTAGAAACAGCAGCAGATGATGACCTTCATGGAAAAGGGTAGTGCAGAATCCAAACTTTGTGTAGCAATTGGTTCAATAAAAGGATTGGAGGAAGGAATTGGAGGAAGCTTTCTCACCGAGAGGATGAGACATATTCATCAAGGACCCGGTAACAATAATGTTGAAGTAGCAGTAACTTATCATGATGGATTATCAGTTTTCCAGTTTCTATATTACAAACCATTTAATTAAAATTCTTGCATTCCTTTGATCAATGAATATATATTCTGCTTCAGTTATAATACTTAGTATACTACAGGACATGGGGAGAATACCATCACAGCACACACCATCAATTCCAGTACTTGTTTTGTCGTATTTTCAATCGATAATAGTAGAGTTCCACAAAAGGAAAAAGACTAACGCAAAAAGGTCTTCACAAGCACAAAACACTAGTATATACAAGCCTAGTCATATAGAAAATAATACACAATCACACACAATTTACTCACATTGAGACACCTATTGACCTTATTAAATCACATACGTATTTTTCTTTACTCACACAGAACAACCTTTTCAAGAATAGAATAGCAATGAATTTATCGTAAATGCCTATGCAGTGCAGAGGTATAGATATCCATGCAGGTTTGAATAAAATGCATGTTCAGGTAATTCCGAATTAAGTATTTATACACAAAAATCAATGCTGCTAAGTAAGTAGAAAACTGTGTTTTTACCTTCACCTCCTCGAGTATTTTATTTGAATGTCCCCTATTTGTAGTTGTGAGGAATTCAAAGCCAAATTTCTTTCGGTACTTTGCTCCAAATTGATTCGGTTCCTACAAAATTGAGAGTCACAAAAATCATAGCAATAATTGACTTTGTCTTATTGTTGCCAGTTGACGAAGTAAAATAGAAATTGAACAGTCAGCCAAAGTGAAATCGTACCGAAATAAGTTCGTTAGGCGCTCGACTAATAGCTTCACCGATGTGCCTATGTGCGGAGAATGCATCCAGCCATGAACTTATAGGCGACTTGTTGAACCATAAATCTCGAGCGAATGCAGTTGCATGATCAAGGGAAGAGAATGGAGAAGCCTCTTGCATCGAGTGGATGAAAAAGAAGCTGCTGGCGCAGAGAAAGAGGTCATTCTCTTCCAATTTCCCTGCTAAGTCCCAACACAAAAAGTGTTAACCAAAGAGCTCTAAGTATAAAATCAATCAAGGCATACCTCCAGGTACAAAAAAATAAAAAATAAAAAAGCCATATTAAATAACATGCTAATTATACCAGATAATAAATTTCTATCATTTTCCTATCTGCCAATAAATAAAGGTGTAAGTGTCCAACAATCAACTAGTCTATACATAGAGTAACAATGTTCATGTCCTATAGTGCTAGCTAGATACATCTATAAATCAACAACCTCCTCTCCATTATCATAAACGTTGATGAGCGGATAATTTATACGCTTTGTGGCATTGTTTTCAGTATGTTTTTAGTATGTTTTAATTAGTTTTTATTATATTTTTATTAGTTTTTAGTTAAAATTCACTTTTCTGGACTTTACTATGAGTTTGTGTGTTTTTTTGTGATTTCAGGTATTTTCTGGCTAAAATTGAGGGTCCTGAGCAAAAATCTGATTCAGAGGCTGAAAAGGACTGCAGATGCTGTTAGATTCTGATCTCCCTGCACTCGAAGTGGATTTTCTGGAGCTACAAAAGCCCAATTGGCGCGCTCTCAACAGTGTTGGAAAGTAGACATCCTGGGCTTTCCAGCAATGTATAATAGTCCATACTTTGCCCGAGATTTGATGGCCCAAACCGGCGTTGCAAATCAGCTTCAGAATTCCCAGCGTTTAACGCTGGAACTGGCATAAAAATTGGAGTTAAACGCCCAAACTGGCATAAAAGCTGGCGTTTAACTCCAGAAAAAGTCTCTACACATGAAAGCTTCAATGCTCAGCCCAAGCACACACTAAGTGGACCCAGAAGTGGATTTTTACGTCATTTACTCATTTCTGTATACCCTAGGTTACTAGTTCACTATTAATAGGATCTTTTGACATTGTATCTACACCTCATGACACTTTACACATTTCTCATTGTATCTTCTATAGCATGAGTCTCTAAACCCCATGGTTGGGGGTGAGGAGCTCTGCTGTGTCTTGATGGATTAATGCAATTACTACTGTTTTTCATTCAATCATGCTTGCTTCCATTCTAAGATATCACTTGTTCTTAACCTGATGAATGTGATGATCCGTGACACTCATCATCATTCTCAACTATGAACGTGCGCCTGACAACCACCTCCGTTCTACTTTAGATTGAGTAGATATCTCTTGGATTCCTTAATCAGAATCTTCGTGGTATAAGCTAGAATTGATGGCGGCATTCAAGAGAATCCGGAAGGTCTAAACCTTGTCTGTGGTATTCTGAGTAGGATTCAATGTTTGAATGACTGTGACGAGCTTCAAACTCACGATTGTGGGGCGTTAGTGACAGACGCAAAAGAATCACTGGATTCTATTCCGACATGATCGAGAACCGACAGCTGAATAGCCGTGCCGTGACAGGGTGCGTTGAACATTTTCACTGAGAAGATGGGAGGTAGCCATTGACAACAGTGAAACCCTACATACAGCTTGCCATGGAAGAAGCCTTGCGTGTTTGAAGAAGAAGACAGTAGGAAAGCAGAGATTCAGAA
>NC_029777.3:79881480-79883443 GCF_000817695.3 Arachis duranensis
ATTAGGACTGTTTTGTTTTTGTCGGTTTAGAGTCTTTTATTTGAGTTTAGTTTCATATTTTAAGTTTGGTGTCAATTGCATACCTTTGTTTCCTTTTAATTTTGCGAATTTGCATGTTCTTAGTCCTTTCTTGTTCCTTAAAAATTCTATGTTTGGTGTCCTCTTTGTGTTTTTCCTTTAAAATTTTCGGAAATTATTGTTTGATTTTCTAAAAATTTTAAGTTTGGTGTCATTTTGTTGTTTTTCTCTTTCCTCATTTAAAAAAAAAATCAAATCTTTTTCAAAATAATTTTCAATCATATCTTTTTAATTGCCAATTCCAAAATCTTTTTAATTAGTTGATTGATTTAGTTTTCAATTTGCTTTGATTTTATTTTTCTTTTAGTTTTCAAAATTTTATTTTATTTTCCTTTTGTTTTATTTTATTATTTTCGGTCAATTTTTTTTAAAAAAAATAATCTACTTGCAATCCATATCATTTCCCTTCCTCCATCATGGACCTAAGTGGAATTGAGCAGTACAGAAGGACTTTGGGGTCATATGCTAACCCCATTACAGCTGCATATGGGAGTAGCATCTGTATACCTCCCATTAAAGCAAGCAGCTTTGAGCTAAACCCTCAACTCATTATCATGGTGCAGCAAAATTGCCAGTATTTCGGTCTTCCACAGGAAGAACCTACTGAGTTTCTGGCACAATTCTTACAACTTGCTGACATAGTACGTGATAAAGAGGTGGATCAGGATGTCTACAGATTATTACTGTTTCCATTTGCTGTAAAAGATCAAGCTAAGAGGTGGTTGAATAACCAACCTACAGCAAGCATAAAGACATGGAAACAGTTATCAAACACATTCCTGAATCAATTTTACCCTCCAAAAAGGATGACACAGCTAAGGCTGGACATCCAAGGCTTTAAACAAGAGGATAATGAATCCCTTTATAATGCCTGGGAGAGGTATAGAGGTATGCTAAGAAAATGCCCCTCTGAAATGTTTTCAGAGTGGGTAAAGTTAGACATCTTTTACTATGGGCTTATAGAAAAAGCTCAGATGTCTCTAGACCACTCAGCTGGTGGATCTATACATATGAGGAAGACGATTGAGGAGGCTCAAGAGCTTATAGATACTGTTGCTAGAAATCAACATTTGTACTCTAGCAATGAGTTCTCTACAAAAGAAGAAGTTAGGCAGTAGCCACTGATCCTAATCCTCAAGAACAGATGGTTGAGCTTAATCAGCAATTACACCTGATGACAAAACAGTTAGCAGAATTTAAAGAGATGCTCTAAGAAACTAAAATTGCTAACAAGAACATAGAATCACAGTTGAATCAGGCAAAACAGCAGCTATCTAAACAGATAACAGAAGAATGCCAAGCAGTTCAACTGAGGAGTGGGAAGACATTGAATAACACTGCTTAAAGTAGCAAAAAGCCAATAAAGGAACAATTGACAGAGGATAGCCAAACCACTATCCAAAATCCCTCTGAGGACAGTAAGAGCCCAGAGAGGAATTCTCTTGGCATTCAAACGCCAGAAAAAGGGGGGAAAGCTGGCGTTAAACGCCCATTCCCTGCCCAGTTCTGGCGTTCAAATGCCAGAAAAGGGGGAAAAGTTGGCGTTAAACACCCATTTTCCACCCAACCCTGGCGTTCAAACGCCAATGGGGAATCAGACACCTGAGAGTGCTGATAATAACCCCTCTAAAAAGGCTTCTCCAACCACTTCTGTAAGGAATAAACCTGCAGCAACTAAGGTTGAAGAATATAAAACCAAGATGCCTTATCCTCAGAAACTCCGCCAAGCGGAGCAGGATAAGCAATTTGCCCGCTTTGCAGACTACCTAAGGACTCTTGAAATAAAGATTCCGTTTGCAGAGGCACTTGAGCAAATACCTTCATATGCTAAGTTTATGAAAGAGATCTTAAGTCATAAGAAGGATTGGAGAGAAACTGAAAAAGT
>NC_029777.3:79884316-79884992 GCF_000817695.3 Arachis duranensis
ACTGCTTTTTGGACGGCTACTCAGGTTACAACTAAATTGCAGTAGATCCTCAAGACCAAGAGAAAACAGCATTTACATGTCCTTCTGGAGTATTTGCCTACAGAAGGATGCCTTTTGGTCTGTGCTATGCACCTGCAACCTTTCAGAGGTGCATGCTCTCTATCTTCTCAGATATGGTAGAGAAATTTCTGGAAGTCTTCATGGATAACTTTTCAGTATTTGGAGATTCATTTAGCTCCTGCCTTAACCATCTAGCACTTGTTCTGAAAAGATGCCAAGAGACCAACCTAGTTTTAAACTGGGAAAAATGTCACTTTATGGTGACTGAAGGGATTGTCCTTGGGCATAAAATTTCAAACAAGGGAATAGAGGTGGATCAAGCTAAAGTTGATGTAATTGAAAAATTACCACCACCTACAAATGTTAAGGCAATCAGAAGCTTTCTAGGGCATGCAGGATTCTACAGAAGGTTTATAAGGGATTTTTCAAAAATTGCCAAACCTCTGAGTAATCTGCTAGCTGCTGACACTCCATTTATTTTTGATAATGAGTGTCTGCAGGCGTTTGAGACTCTGAAAGCTAAGCTGGTCACAACACCAGTCATCTCTGCACCAGACTGGACATTACCATTCGAACTAATGTGTGATGCCAGTGACCATGCCATTGGTGCAGTATT
>NC_029777.3:79885199-79887995 GCF_000817695.3 Arachis duranensis
TGCTGCTCTTAAATATCTACTCACAAAGCAGGATTCAAAACCCAGGCTCATAAGATGGGTGTTGCTTCTGCAAGAGTTTGATATAGAAATAAGAGACAGAAAAGGGACAGAGAATCAAGTAGCTGATCACCTGTCCCGGATAGAACCAGTAGCAGGAGCATCCTTCCCTCCTACTGAGATCTCTAAAACCTTTCCGGATGAGCAATTGTTTGCTATTCAGGAAGCTCCGTGGCTTGCAGACAGTACAAACTATAAGACCCAAGGTTCTCCTTCTGTAACCATGGAGAGGAAGCATGAAGAGCTTCTCTCAAAACAGAGTCAAGCAGAGCCCCCACAGTCAAACTCTAAGTTTGGTGTTGGGAGGTCACAACCAAACTCTAAGTTTGGTGTTGGAGAGATTCCAATATTGCTCTGAGTATCCGTGAGGCTCCATGAGAGCCCACTGTCAAGCTACTGACATTAAAGAAGCGCTTGTTGGGAGGCAACCCAATGTTATATTTATTATTTTCCCTTGTTATTTTATGTTTTCTACAGGTTGATGACCATGGAAAGTCACAAAATCAATTGAAAAAGCAGAAACAAAATGAAAAATAGAAAGAAAAATAGCACACCCTGGAGGAAAACTTGCTGGCGTTTAAACGCCAGTAAAGGCAGCAAATGGGCGTTTAACGCCCAGTCTGGCACCATTCTAAGCGTTTAACGCCAGAAAGGGGCACCAGACTGGCGTTAAACGACAGGAATGGGCACCAAGCTAGTGTTAAACGCCAGAAATGGGCACCAGCTCGGTGTTTAACGCCAGGATTGGTAGAAGGAGCATTTTTGCTCGCCACTTGGTGCAGGGATGAATTATCCTTGACACCTCAGGATCTGTGGACCCCATAGGATCCCCACTACCCCACCACTCTCTCTCTTCTTTCTTCTTTTGCTCGAGGACGAGCAAACCTTATAAGTTCGGTATGGTAAAAGCGTTGCTTTTTGTTTCTCCATAACCATTTATGGCACCTAAGGCCGGAGAAACCTCTAGAAAGAGGAAAGGGAAGGCAAAAGCTTCCACCTCCGAGCCATGAGAGATGGAGAGATTCATCTCAAGGGATGCACTTTCCTCCACAAAACTATTGGGAGCAAATCAACACCTCCCTAGGAGAATTGAGTTCCAACATGGGACAACTAAGGGTGGAGCACTAAGAACATTCCATCTTCCTCCATGAAATTAAAGAAGATCATAGAATCATGAGAGAGGAGCAACAAAGGCAAGGAAGAAACATTGAGGAGCTCAAGCACTCCATGAGATCTTCAAGAGGAAGAACAAGCCTCAAGCACTCCATAAGATCTTCAAGAGGAAGAACAAGCCGCCATCACTAAGGTGGACCCGTTCTTTAATCTCCTTGTTCTTTATTTTCTATTTTTTGAATTTTTATGCTTATGTTTATCTATGTTTGTGTCTTATTACATGATTATTAGTATCTTAGTTTCTATGCCTTAAAGCTATGAATGTCCTATGAATCCATCACCTTTCTTAAATGAAAAATGTTTTTATTACAAAAGAACAAGAAGTACAGGATTTTGAATTCATCTTTGAAACTAGTTGAATTAGTTTGATGTGGTGACAATACTTTTTGTTTTCTGAATGAATGCTTGAACAGTGCATATGTCTTTTGAATTTGTTGTTTTAAGAATGTTAAAATTGTTGGCTCTTGAAAGAATGAGGGAAAGGAGAACTGTTATTGAGGATCTGAAAAATCATCAAATTGATTCTTGAAGCAAGAAAAAGCAGTGATTCAAAAATCTGAAAAAAAAAACGAAAAAATAGAAAAGAAAGAAAAGAAAGAAAAAAAAAAGAAGAAGAAGAAAAGAAGAAGAAGAAGAAGAAGAAATAAAGTTGTGATCCAAGGCAAAAAGAGTGTGCTTAAGAACCCTGGACACCTCTAATTGGGGACTCTAGCAAATCTGAGTCACAATCTGAAAAGGTTCACCCAAGTATGTGTCTGTGGCATGTATGTATCCGGTGGTAATACTGGAAGACAGAGTGCTTTGGGCCACAACCAAGACTCATAAAATAGCTATGTTCAAGAACCATTATACTTAACTAGGAGAATCAATAACACTATCTGTGTTCTGAGTTCCTATAGATGCCAATCATTCTGAACTTCAAAGGATAAAGCGAAATGCCAAAACTGTTCGGAAGCAAAAAGCTAATAGTCCCGCTCATCTAATTGGAGCTAAGTTTCTTTGATATTTTGGAGTCTATAGTATATTCTCTTCTTTTTATTCTATTTTGATTTTCAGTTGCTTGGGGACAAGCAACAATTTAAGTTTGGTGTTGTACTTAACTCTCTTATTAAAATAGCTAAAAAAAAGTTACCTCTGGTTGGGTGATGAGTGGATAATTTATACCCTTTTTGGCACTATTTTTACATAGTTTTTAGTATGTTTTAGTTAGTTTTTATTATATTTTTATTAGATTTTATGCAAAAATCACAGTTCTGGACTTTACTATGAGTTTGTGTGTTTTTCTGTGATTTCAGGTATTTTCTGGCTGAACGTGAGGGACCTGAGCAAAAGTCTGATTCAGAGGCTGGAAAAGGACTGCAGATGCTATTGGATTCTGACCTCCCTGAACTCGAAGTGGATTTTCTGGATCTACAGAAGCCCAATTGGCGCGCTCTCAACGGCGTTGGAAAGTAGACATCCTGGGCTTTCCATCAATGTATAATAGTCCATACTTTGCCTGAGATTTGATGGCCCAAACCGGCGTTGCAAATCAGCTTCAGAATTCCCAGCGTTTAACGCTGGAAC
>NC_029777.3:79888471-79906300 GCF_000817695.3 Arachis duranensis
GACAGATGATTAGCCGTGCTGTGACAGAGCGCGTTGAACATTTTCACTGAGAGGATGGGAGGTAGCCATTGACAACAGTGAAACCCTACATACAGCTTGCCATGGAAGGAGCCTTGCGTGTGCGAAGAAGAAGACAGTAAGAAAGCAGAGATTCAGAAGATAGAGCATCTCCAAAACCTCAACCTGTTCTCCATTACTGCAAAACAAGTACTTATTTCATGTTCCTTTACTTTTCACAATCAACCCTGATAATTATTGATATCCTGACTAAGAGTTACAAGATAACCATAGCTTGCTTCAAGCCGACAATCTCCGTGGGATCGACCCTTACTCACGTAAGGTATTACTTGGACGACCTAGTGCACTTGCTGGTTAGTTGTGCGGAATTGTAAAAGTGTGATTGCAATTTCGTGCACCAAACGTCAGTTGGGGAATCTTTTAAGTTGCCATCCTTTGTCAACGAAAGACCTTCAACATCACATTGTGACACATCAGTCAAACTTGGTTGGAGAAAAAGTTCGACCTCACAAGGTTCATTGTATTCACCCATGTTGAACAAATCTCTTGGCTTCACATGGACTACCACACTCCAGTCCTTATCAACTTCATCATCTACATAGTATACAAGGCGAGCCTCGGATGCAAGAATGTACGGCTCATCATCTTCACGATCACCGGTGTGAATCGAATTTCTGAAGTTGACACCGGTGTGTCCCAAAAGATCTTGCTTTATGCCTCTCCCAGATGTGGTATCTGCCTAGAGGCACTTAAACAAGGCCACGGTAAATTGACCCCTGTAATTCAGCTCAATGATATCTACCAATCTTCCATAATACGAGACGCCACCAACAGCAACGTTATTGTCACGAGTGCTTGCATAACTTCTAGTGTCAGAGGTGACACAAACCCCGCTATTCTGGGTTCTCATCCCTTCCTCTCTCGATAGGGTTCTAAACTTGAATCCATTTACATTGTATGCCTTAAAGTGCCTTGCTTGAATATTGGGGCCACATGCGAGCCACTGTAATTCTCTAGAGTGAAAAGTACTTCCCAATGGTATCTGACAATGAACAATTTAAAGTTTTCATAGTTGAGAAACAGAAAGCAAGGTATTATCCAAACTTGAAATGGAGGAGGCATACAAAAGATTCACCTCATGCTTAAACCATTGGGCGAATTCTCTATGGACAACTTTATCAATGTGAGCCTCGTTTCTTCTTCTAATACTTCGCAGCTGTCTCTTTTTACTGGCCCTAAAATCACTACGCATACCAAGGGATACAAGATCAAAGTTTTTCACTAATATTGCCTTTGGGTACAAAATGAACCAACCTGAATTAAATGCACTTACTCTAAAAAATTCTCTACAGCTGTGCAATTGACCAATACGTGACGATGTGCTTGAAATCTCTCGGTTGGTGACAGATTGAAAGAAGTCGCAGCCCCTACCGCCTTGCCAATCAGAGGGAACATGCTTGTCACGTTATTAGGCCCATCTTCGCTCGGTCGATCATCAACACGCACTGGTCGATTGATCCTGCTCTCAACATTGTCCAAGTATCTTGAACAGAAAGTGAGAATCTCATCGGATATGTAGCCCTCGGCAATTGATCCTTCCGGTGCTGCCCGGTTATGCATGTAATGCTTGAGACGACATAGGTACCTTTACGAGCAAGATATGTGTGTCAGCTTGTTAGCTATCGGAATAATAGTAATGTGAAATCAATCCCATAGTTACCTTTCAATTGGATACATCCACCTATAATACACCGGGCCCCCCAGGCATACCTCTTTGACCAGATGCACGGTTAAGTGTACCATGACTATGAAGAACGACGGTGGAAAAATTGCCTCCATGCGACAAAGGGTGAGGACCACATGTTCCTGGAGGAGAGGAAGTTGTTGAGGGTCTATAGATTTACTGCATAGTCGTCTAAAGAAAGTTGAGAGATCAGCCAGGACAACTGACACTGGGGCAGGCAAAACGTTCCTTGATGCAATTGGCAGAAGATGTTGCATTAGAGTGTGATTATCATGACTTTTCAACCCGAATAGCTTACGCTAATGTAAGTCAACACACCGAGAAATGTTGCTCGTGTGACCATTTGGAAAGACCACATTCTTTAAAGTTCTAAGAAAGACGTCCTTCTGTGAATTCGACATGGAGAAGATTGCAGTGGGATACTTTCCATTTTCCTGTGGCCAGAGATCACGCCTGATCCCCATCAGCTGGAGGTCTTTTCGAGCTTTCAGATGATCCTTGGATTTACCGCTATCGTTCAGTATTGTGTAAAGTATGTTGTCGCAGACATTCTTCTCTATGTGCATCACGTCCAGGTTGTGATGCAATAAATTATACTTCCAATATGGGAGTTCAAATAATATACTCTTCTTTTTCCAAAGAGACTCGTCTTGCAATGCAACATGTTGTCCGCGTGCTCTTTTACCTGCAGTCGTTTGCACCTTGCCAAAAATGACGTGCACATTCTCCAACTGTCTCATAATATCTTCACCAGACAATTTAACGGGGGGACCTCGGTCCTCTACCTTGCCATCAAATCTAACTCGGTCCTGCCGATATCTGTGGCCTTGACTCAGAAAGCGCCGATAACCCATGAAACACCATTTCTGACTGAATGTGAGCCGGTTAGTCTCAGCATCCAAGTTGCACGTAGGAAAAGCTCTCCCACCGTACATATTCCACCCAGATAAGTTTTCCAGCTCAGGAAAATCGCTAATTGTCCACATCAATGCAGCATACATCTTGAATGTTTTTTTCTCGTTAGCGTCGTAGGTCTCAACACCATCCCACAACTGCTTCAACTCATCTATCAAGGGCTGTAGGTATACATCTATATCATTCCCAGGCATCTTGGGACCGGGAATAATCATAGAGAGCAGGAAAGAGGTGGGTTTCATACAAATCCATGGAGGTAGGTTGTACGGGATAAGAATCACGGGCCAGATCGAGTACCTTGAGCTTAGATTTCTGAAGGAATTAAAGCCATCGCTAGCTAAGGCTAAGCGAACACTGCGCGGATCGCTACTGAAGTCGGTAAATCTTCTGTCAAATGCCTTCCATGCCTCACCGTCCCTAGGATGCCTGAAAAAACCATCTGAGTTAGGACCTTCCTTGGGCCACAACATTTCAGCGGATGTCTTACTGGACATGAACATCCGCTGCAGTCGTGGAACAAGGGGAAAGTAACGAAGAACCTTTGCCGGCTGGGGCTTACCACTCTTCTTAACAACCACGTTGATCCTGACAATCGAATTTCTCCTAGTCTTCTGCTTCCATCTCGAGGTCCCACACTACTTGCACCTAGACAGTTCTTGATCGCTGCCCTAATATAGCATGCAGTCATTCGGGCATGCATCTATCTTCCTGTATGTAATGCCGAGCTTTCTTATGATCCTCTTGGCATCATGCAGTGAAGCCGGAATCTTTGCATGCTCAAATGCTTCCCCCAGTAGTTCTAGTATCAGTCTGAAGGCCTTGTCACTCACTCCGCACATGCACTTTATATGGTATAGCCTCACCAAGAACCCCAGCTTTGAGAATTTCGAGCATCCCGGATACAATTCCTGCTCGCCATCTTCAAGTAGCTCATCCTGACTAGGTTCGTTGTACAAATACGGTAACTCTTCGGCACCCCCCCATTATGGTTGTTGCCTGACTCTTCTTCATCTTCAATAAAATCGTGAAAGTTGAATGCATCAGTAACCATGTCGCGCATTGGATCTCGGCGGATGCTAGATGGTTGACCTTCATCTCTCTCACTTGAGCACTTTCCAACGCGTCTCTCACCGTGATGCAACCAGAAGGTATAATTGGTAGGAAAAGGTTTCAGCAGCAGATGATCGTAGGCATCTTCTCTAGTTTGGAAAAGCTAGAACCCACACGAAGGAGATGGACAATGTATCATCCCATCGGACGATGCATTAGCGAATGCGAAGTCCAAAAAAGTGTTCAAGCCGGCCCTGTATTCCACACTACCTCTTGGTTTTGATATCCAACTCTTATCTATGTCTACTCTAATGAAATCATGTAATCAGATGAGTAAATATTTAATGAGGCAATACAGATAGAAAATCTTTTACCAAAAATTCGGGCAAAGGGTCGAAAGAAAAATCTTAAATTTATCACAATTATGTAAGGGGATAGTAATAAAATTTTTTGCATCAAGGATAACAGATAGCATGCGAATGATGTTAGGAAGGAGTTTACTCATGGTAAAATTCTGCACTTTTAAAAAATTACGAGAAGAAAGAAACTATGGGTCCAATGCCAAAGAATGAACTGGAGAAGATATGCTTCCTGAAAAAATTAAAAAAGGAAAGACGAACAGAAGTTAGAGTTTAAAATCATAACAACGAAGGAGGTAAATAACAAATCATACTTGAATATAGTTGAAGTCTGAGATCAAATTGAATCAGTAACCTTGATTAAATGTATGGTGGCCAATGAAAGCTAACTACTGAAAATGAAAATCTCAATAAAGTAGACAACCATAAATCAGGTAGCATAACTTATTAACAGCATTAGAAGGTTTTTTGGATAAGAATAGTCACCAGCCAAGAAAATATAAGTACACCAACACTAACGCCTAATTGCCAGGAATAAGATTTTGGGAGAGTTGGTGATTGACATGCATCACTGACATCACCTCCATACAAGTCCCGTGTTTTATATTTCCATCTTTTTTCAGGTTGAAATCTGAGTTAGACTTGACTATTCTTTTAAATTATTCTTTTATATTAAATGATGAAACTGTTAATGTATTTCCATCACAAATTAGTCATGGATATAGATGCTCACTTAACAAGCAAAGCAATAATCATTGGCTGTGCCTTTCATTTTTTCTCAATTCATCAATTTTCTTCTTTCTTTTTTTTTATTGACCGGGTTAATTTTCTGAATTCTTTACTATCCCAACTAATTCAAGAATATAAGTAATTTTGTTCTATTTTATAAATATAAGGAATAATCACTCCTAAATCATTAAATTTTAGAGAAGACAAGTCGGGTGACAGGTCTCGCTGAATAATTCAAGGGTATCGGTTTTATTAAGAGAGGGATTTAGTTTTACGAGACCCAGACCCAATTTCCAATTGTACGACTTTGAGGCAAAGTACAGCAACAAACTACAATGGGGAAAAATTCTAAAATTAGGACTTGCTTTGCCGTAAAACTCATATAACAGTCTCAAATTTCAACTTTAAGCTTTTTCAAGTCTCAAGGCATGATTTATTCACACAACATAATTAACCCATTAATCCTTCCCTATTAAAAAATATAAAAAGAAGCAATTATGGCAAGAGAAAGAATAATTGTATTAGATATGTTCAATTTAATTCCTCTTGTCATTTAAGCACGGAGAACTGTTAAGAAAGATAATTCAGGCAGCAAAAAGTTGTGAAAACCAAACCATATAAAATAAAGTTCTTCAATCTTTATTTATATCATTCTCATATATTTAATAACTGGACTAGAGCTTTTATGTTCAGTTTACATCTTCTTTTACATGTGTTGAACTTTAATCATTGGGATAGATTTCTAAAAAGTGTGTTTTGTCCTGTTCAGATACTAGTTAATTTTAAAAAATTAAAAGGAGAAAAAAGAATATGGTAGAAAAAGATATCAAACCAAGAACAAGGATGAACCTTGAAGTCAAAGAGGAGTTTTGGTACATACCTTAAGGGAAATTGACGAAGCAGCTCTGCAAATCGACCGCAGTTTCGTTAGCCAAGCTGCATGAACAAAAATTCATAGTCACAAAGCCATCATATAAGAAATGCACCAGGGAACGAATGACGACATTGTTGATTGGTCTCATGGAAAAAGGTTGTGGGAACTATCCAAAGAAAAATATGACCCCTTATGGGTTAAGGGTGGAGGCCATTGCAACCTTGAAACATTCCCAGAGTACATAAAGTATTTGCGCATGTTCCTAAATGCAAAGGAGAAACTCTCACTCACAAAGCAGACAAACAAACAACTCAATTACTGTTCCGTTATCGTTAATAATATTTGGTCTTTTATTAAAAAGCTGAATGTATCATTTGTATTCTATCCTACTTGAAGTATGCATTGTGTGACCTTCCTATGTTCACATTTTCGATTTAGCATTGATTTACTCAATTACATGTCTTAGATACATTTGTAGCATTTGAGTTATCTAGTGTTCTAGGATAGGTGAAATATTTATTTTATGAGAAAAGAACATAGCAAAACTGTAGATGTGATTAGACGACTAAATCAATGTGGTTTTCAATTGTGTTGCTAGGTTTCAACAATGGATAGAAAAAAGGCAAAAGATGCAGGTCCATCAACAAAGACTAAGGCTAGTAGCAAAGATGTCCCTAAGAAGGAAAAAGTTTCCATTTCTGCCATGCTGGCCAACATGGATGAAAAGCCTGATAAACCCAAAAAGTCCTCTTCCATTAAACCCAAGGCAAAAGCTGCTCCAATATACTGATGGTATTGATCTTCCTCCATATGACGAAGATGAAGATGAAGCTCTCTTGGAGGAGGAGGAGGAGAATGCCTCCCAACGGCAGCAGAGGAGTGAGTTGAAGACACTTGAAATTTCAACCACAGACAAACAACTCACTCAAAATCTTAGTATTATTGAATCCAGACATAACAAATGCTTAAGATTTGGTAAACAATAAAAATATGTTCTATGAGGTTTTTGCATGCAGGGAATCACAGCCAAAGTTTAATTGGTTGTTGAATGGAATGACAGTAGTACCTTGCTGTGCAGATAAACAACTAATTGATTAGATTTAAATCCAAAAAAATGATGTCATGTCTTTAAATCCAAATCCTGTTACCATATATAGGTGGAGAACTGTTTGCCTACCAAATTATAATTTAAACTTTTGATTTTGGTTAAAACGTTTAGTATAGCTCATCATCATTCTCCGGAAAACATGTCTTCTCACTCTCTATCTTTAGGCTAATATCACTATGGTATGTTATGTAATTACATTTTATATGATAGACATGTCTTAAAATAATATGGTTACTTGAATAACTTGGGACATAGCCTAAAAACACTAAAAGCTGTGATATCTTTTCAAATTTATTAGCATTGTATGGTTTAACCAAAAAATTCGAAGAAAACAATAATCTATATAGCTTTTATGCATCAATTCATAAGAAGAGATAGAAGAATTACTTTAGAAGGTAACCAATTAAAAAGTCCTGAACATGAAAGAAACCTGTTCAAATGAATATGGAGTAACATGGTGTCATGAACGAGTGCCCTATCTAATAAAAGTCCTGAACTAACAAATGAATGATTTGAAACAAATCAAATGGATTTTTGTGCAATAAGCCTTCCTATATTCAAATGATTTATAACAGATTGATTATATGATTATATGACAGAATATAGAACATATGGAAAAGACCCAGTATCATACTCTCGGTGCCTAATAACAGTTAGGCGGTGAAAAATTACATTATTGAAAGGAAAATCTTTATGCACCATTTAACATTGAGCAAAGAAATTATGATATAAATTATAAGCTTTAATTAGTTCTAACAAACGAACAACCATAAATTTGGAAAGAGCTAACAAACGAAGAACAAGCAGGAAGCTTGCAATCGAAGAGGGGTTTTGACGATACCTGAAGGCAAATCGACGAAATTGATAGGCGAGGGACCCTTCGGCGACGGGAAGTGCGATGCAGCTGTTATTGGGACCGGAGAGGAATGGCGGCAAGGATTCGCGCGCAAAAGGGCTGACGGATCTGATTCTGGGAATGGTGGAAAGCAGGGGGAGAAGGATAGATCGAATGCCACGCGTGTCAACGGTGACAGAGTGGGGCAGGATGGAGTATGTAAACCTGAAACGCGCGCTTTGCACTCTCCTTTTGGCGGGTTCCTCGAATTATCGATTGTGGGTACTCTATTTAGGGTAAAATCATCGGCAGCTGGAAAGGGGTTAGCAGCGGCCATTCTTAGTTCGACACAAAATTAGAGAGATTTGCCATCGGTAGGTTGATTTAGGCTTGGACCGCAGCTATCCTCCATAAATTGCTGCATTTGGGGATTTCGCAGGTAGTTTGCCGCAGGCATCCTCCGCATCCCTTGTAGTGCTCATTTGAATTTTGAAGCATAGAACTTCTATGTTCTAAAGATATTTGATAAACGTGCCCATCAAAGTGGGAAACTCATGGCCTCAACTCACTCTTAGAACAACACTTGTTGATGATAATCTTGTCATATTAGATTCTGGCACCTTTCATCTTGTGTCCGTGCCCAGTAATAATAACACCCTACCACACAGAGTCTTATGCTTAAATCATAAAACAGAGGTGGCGAGGTATTACGACTTCTAAAAATAAAATTTAGTATATATAGCAGTGCAAAAATGTTTATAACTAAGAACCTTTGAAAAAAAGAGGGAAAATTAAAACCGATAAAGTAAAAAGCGCAACACTTCAATCGATAACATAGACGAAACAGATAAAGGATAAGTTAACGTGAGAAGATAAACAAGAGAGTGCCAAAAATACAGATATCAAGACTCAAGACTCGGTTTGCGAAGATAACCGGTCCGACCATAGAAGTATACATACATATATAAGGTAGGAGAACCTAAAAGAACCTAAAAAACAAGTTACAGAACCTATTTTACCAAAATAACCTCTAAGAGGAGTCAATACAGTATATATATAAACAGTGGAGAATATAAATATCTAAGTGAGTACATAAAATTAAAATAAAGTCCCGAGAGCTAAGGATCTTTGCCAAAACAAAAGTCTCCATCATGCCTCAGCGAGGAGCCTCACGTCTTGCATATGAAAACCACAAAATCCACATGGGTGAGAACCGAAGATTCTCAGCATGGTAACAGTGCCCAAATATCTAACATGTAATGTCCTGGGAAAGCTGAAGGCAATCATAGAACTCCCAATTCATAATCAAAGCATATAAATATACTAATCCATGAGAAATGAAAATAGTTAAATAGGCGACTAACTAAGGATCTTCAGTCTAACTAAATATCCCGTTTCCAAATCCTTCGGACCTCCCAACCGCCACCAGTAATTTGATATGCAAACACAATTATATCTAATAAAGAAATGTACAAGTAGGAAGTAGATACGGTAGTTAGACAATTAGCAAGTAAATATGCAGAAAATTAGGCATTCCAAACAAATCACATATAATGCATATGATGTATACCTGTCCTAGTGGCTGATGAGTCCCATCTATCGGTTATAAAGCCAACCCGACAAGTCCTGGTAGCTAACCATTGGACTGTCCCTCTGTCGTTGATGAGAGAACTTTTGCGTGGTCTAGAAATTTGCGGATAAATCCTCGTTGCAAGTATAGTTTCTAAACCTTCAAAAGTCCTTTCATACAAACGTTTTGGTTGTCACAAGTAACAAAACCCCTTTGAAATTGATAACCGAGTATTCAAACCTCGGGTCGTCTTCTCAAGGAATTGTAGGGAGGTATGTTCTTATTATTGGTTATGGAGATTGTAAATTTGGGGTTTTTGAGAAATTTGGAGTTTGGGCAATGTGCACAGGTATATTTTCAAGCAATAAAAATTAATAAATAACTGTAAAATAAACTCTTGGCAAGGTATGAAGATTGGAGGTCCTATCCCAGTTATCCTTATCAATTATAATAAGAATTGGATTTTTCTCCCACTTTATTAACCTCTAACTATGAAGGTAAGTTAAGTGGATGAATTAATTCTTGAAGAATTCCAATTCTCAATCAACAATGAGTTTGATAACTCAAGAGTCACCAATTATTTAACCAAAGCCAAAAGGGAGAAAAATATCTAAATTAAATTGAAAGCAATCTTAAACAGGGCAAAGCAATCTTAAATCTGAATTACCTCAAATAATATTAATTAAGAAAATCATAACATGAATGTAGCATAAGCCAAATAGGCAACATATCTAATACAAGCATTGAAGCATCTGAAAGTAAAAAGAGGAATATAAAGTAAAAGAACGTTGAACCTGGGATTGAGAGTCACTCCTAAAACTAAGAGAAATTCTAAATCCTAATCCTAAGAGAGAGGAGAGAGCCTCTCTCTCTAAAAACTACATCTACTCCTAAAATTGTGAATGTGAGAGCTTGCTTATGAATGGATGCATTCCCCCACTTTATAGCCTCTAGTCTGTGTTTTCTGGGCCGCAAACTGGGTCAAAAATAGCCTAGAAATTGCCCCAGCGTATTCTGGTACGTACAGGTCGCGGAAAAGTGACGCGGCCGCATGGCTCACGTGGCCGCGCGGGTTGCGTTCCTGCCAGGTCACGCGTCCGCGTGGCCCACGCATTCGCGTCGCCTAGAATCAGGGAAGATATGACAAACTATATATCAAATCGAAGCCCCGGACATTAGCTTTCCAACGCAACTAGAACCATGTCGTTTGGACCTCTGTAGCTAAAGTTATAGCCGTTTGAGTGCGAAGAGGTCAGGCTGGACAGCTTAGCAATTTCTCCAACTTCTTGTATTCCTTCCACTTTTGCATGCTTCCTTTCCATCTTCTGAGCCATTCCTGCCCTATAATCTCTGAAAACACTTAACACACATATCAAGGAAACTAATGGTAATAAGAGAGGATTAAACATAGGGAACTTAAGGCCAAAGAAGCATGTTTTCAATCAAAGCACATAATTAGGAAGGAAAATGTAAAACATGCAAATAGTATGAATAAGTGGGTAAAGAGTAGATAAAAACTACTCAATTGGGCACAAGATAAACCATAAAATAGTGGTTTATCAGTCGTGCATCCCCAACTCGAGTTATCCACAACATAATCATAATTCACATCCAACACCCTCACTGGTGTATATTCACGGGGGCGAGCTCATCCGGAACTTTCACAGTGTCTGGCCACACTTACGATATAGGGTCAGCAGAGTATCGAGTCTTCACCTGGAGCACGTGGTGCCTAGCCACTGCTTTCACCCAGGGAGACTTGTATCTCAGATAGGTGGAGTGCAACAATCACAATATCAATAACTCAGCATATATGCATTTATTCTCAGCCATAAATCAACATTCATCTCAGCCATCCGGCTTAAATTCATAATTCATAGTCAACCATAAGACGTCATCACGTAGTCATATGGCTCATATCATACATAGCACTCCACCATCCTCCTCAACAACTCATAACCTCATCATCAGTTCTAACTCCTCATTATATCCCCTTTCTTCATCTACAAGTTACCCCTTCCCTAGCTTCTTCTTAATTACCAGGCATTTTATATTGATTTAAAACTTAAAGGATGAAAATGGGGGTTTATAAGCTTAAAACATCATCTCGGAAGGTTACAAGCTTGTTGGGAAGGTGAAAAACTTGAAAACAAGAGTTTTATAAGAAAACAGGATTGTGTGCGTACGCACAAGAGTGTGCGTGTGCACGCCCAGAAGAATTTTCAAGATGTGTGCGTACGCACAGGTATAAAATTTTCCAATTCTATTCGCTCGCACAAGGCGTGCGAACGCCCTCAACAGAACATCCTTCCCAACGTGTGCGTACGCACAAAGCTGTGCGCACACATAGCTTGCAAAAACCTCATTGATTGTGGGTGCGCATAGGGCGTGTGATAAACCCCGATTTCGTGGTTTATTTTGTGCTTAATTTGGGGGATTTTATCACCTTTTCCCACATTTATTCAATGAAATAGCATGGTTTTATAATTCTCCCTTGGATTTTTCTTAAATGTGAAAACATGCTTTTTAGGCCTTAAATTGGTGATTTTAATTCACCTTAATTCCATTCAATGCCTTGATGTGTTTTTTGAGTGATTTCAGGTTCATAAGGCAAGTATTGGATGGAAGAACTGAGTAGAAAAGCATACAAAGAGGAGAGTGCATGAAGAAACAAAGAATTGGGAATGCACAAGGCGCGCACGCGCAAAAGTGGTCTCGCCTATAGACGCGCACGCGCACATACCGCGTCTGCGTAGATGAAGAATTTGTAAATCGACGTGCTAGCGCAAAGCACACGCACGCGCCGATACTCTCATGTGACTCACTTAAAGGCAAATCGCTGGGGGCGATTTCTGAGCCACCCAGGCCCAAATCCAGCTTGTTTCTGAGTGTATTTCATTCAGAATTGAAGTCCAAGCAAGGGGGAGCAATTGTTTGTAGTTTTGGCATCATGTAGGTTAGTTTCTAGAGAGAGAAGCTCCCTCTTCCCTCTAAAATTAGGTTAGGTTTAGGTTAATTCTTCTAGATTTAGATCCAATTTCATGTTATCATCCTGTTTTTTATCTACAATTTCATGTTCCTAATTTTGATTATTCTTAGCTTTCATGTTAATTTTCCTTCTTGCTATCCTTTGTGATGATAAATTCTTGTTGGATTTGGATCTTTTCTTAATTACAATTTAATGATTGATGCTCTTTTATTGTTGAATTGAGTTGAGATCTCATTTTCTTTACAATAGTAGTTATTAATTTTCGTTAATTCTTGTCATTTATTACGCTTTCCTTTTATGCCTTCCAAGCGTTTGATAAAATGCTTGGAAGGATGTTAGAGTAGAATTTTATGCTCTTGGCTTGGAGAGGTAACTTAGGAACTCTTTAGTTGCTAATGTCCAAGTGATTGATGATTGGGAGCCATTAACTCTAATTCTCACTAATTGAGTTAGTAAGGAATTAGGACTTATGGACTTGGATTGATATAGCTCATTTGACTTTCCTCTACTATTAGTTGCAGGATGATTTAATGAGATTGATCCTTGCCAATTCTCATGTTGTGGTTAGTAAATAGGATAGAGATCCTTGACCACCAAACCTTGCCAAGATCTTTTTGTCTTTTGATTTTCTTACCATTTACTCTCATGTCCATCATTCCAAAAACCCCCAAAACACACCTTATAGCCAATAATCGAGCGCTTCATTGGGATTCCTAGGGAGACGACCCGGAGTCCAAATACTCCGGTTATTAATTTTAGGGGTTTGCACTTAGTGACAACCAATTTTTTGTATGAAAGGACTATTGTTGGTTTACAAACTATACTTTACAACGAGCTTTCATTTCTGAAATTCTAGACCGTCAAGAGTCCAATCATCAAAATGGCGCCGTTGCCAGGGAACACAATGGTGCTATGTTATTGGCTATTATATATATTGTGAATAGCTTGAATTTTGGTTGTTTGTTTGTTTTTCTAGTTAGGATTTTTCTTTCTTTGTTTATTATTAATACTTGTTTTCTTTTATTTTCTCTTTCACTATGAATTCTCATCCTTTTGGCTATGAGTGTAGTTCAAACTATGTTGTAGGAAATGGAAGCACCAATGAGGATATGCATCAAGAATTTGGGAACCGAGGATGGGAGGAACTTCAAGCTTATGAACAACCTTCATGGCAACAACCTCCTACAAACTCCTATGGGTATAATCCTGATTCTAATGTGTATCAACCCAATGTGTGTGATGATCCTAATTGTGGTTGTCAACCACAATCATCATATGCATATGATCCCATCCCTCAATATAGCTACACACTATACTCACAAGCCTCACATCACCATTCAACTCTATATGACCATAATTCATACACACCATACCAACCACCATATAAATCATATCTAGAATCTCCACCATTCCAACACCAATACTCCCCTGAACCACACAATCTATACACACCACCTCAAGAATTTCACCAATATGAACCACATTCCAACTACAAAACCTTTCCCTCGAATGATGAACCCTCTCTTTTACCATCACCCCCTAATGAAGCCTCCATGCTAGAAGTGAGAGATCTTGAATCTCATCTCTTAAGGCGACACTAGGAAGATGAAAAGAAGTTTGAGGAATTAAGGGCAAAAATGACTACCATGGTAGAAGCCATTGGTGACATAATCTCATTCTGCCTAAGCTTATGTGACCAAGGCACTCCCATTGTTGAATGTGGAGAAGCAACCAAGGAGCTTAGTAAGGAAGTAAACTTGAAGCTCCAAGGTGAAGAAGAGAAGCCAAAGCAAGAAGTACAACAAGAGGAGAAGGTAGAAATGATTGAACCAAAAGAAGTAGTGGTTGGAAGTTCAGGGTATGTTGAGCACATCAAGGAATCTCAGTTTGAAAAGTCCTCCACCACGAAGAGTGGAAGGAATATTAAGGAGAGAGGTAATGTTGCGGAAGTAGACAAAGAGCCGAAGGAAATTGATCAAAAAGTAGATTCCATCATCAGTGATTTTTTGCCCACATTGATCAATCTCCTTTATGATCTTGTTGAACTTTTCTCCAGTAGGTTGGAAAGCAAGGTTGAGAAGGATGAGCAACCTCCAAGGCCTAGTGCGAATGAAGAACTGGAAGAAGTGTTCCAAGCAACAAGCCCCCCTATCTATGATGATTCCGAATCAACATATGATCCTTTTGAGTTTGAAGAGTCCTTTCCCACTATACTTGGAATTAACGATGAGGTAGATTTCACTCAACCTCCTATGTATGATTTGAGTGATGGGGAAGAGATAGAAGAAATTGGTGAAGAAGAATGTGAACTTGAGGAAGCTTGGCATAAGGAGAAATTTGAAGAACCTTGCCAAGTGGTGGGAATCTCTAGAAGAGGATGGACGGGAGTAGAACATGCTTTGTCAAGATCTTTGGGAACTCCTCCACCTAGTTTGTCATCCAATTTTTCGCTTGAGTGTGTAAAACTTCTAACTCTCAGCTTTATTATCCCACTTGAGTATGGTTTGCTTGAAACGGACGGCCAACTTAGGGTACTTTACGGACTAAAGCAAAAGAGGAGGATGTTTAATGATTGGCGTTGTAAGTCTAGACTCATTATGGTTGGAACTTCGAAATTGAAGAACATAGATGGTGTAATGCTTAAATAAATGGGTCTAGGAGGATAGTTTGGTGCTCACATGAGAATTCTACTTTCTTACCACCCGAACGAAACCAAGGCGATCAACTAGAAGATGGGTGTGAAGACAAGATATGGGATCCTGGATCATACGCAGGAAGTCAATTTTGGGAACTCATATCTTGGAAGGAACCTCACCAAGGCTTAGTGAACATGGTTGGAATTTCTGACAACCGATTGAAGGACAAGCACTTTTGGAGGTTCAAGGATGGATACAAACATAAACCACCCTGAAAAGGAGCCTCCCAATGTCCAACTTAAGGACTTAAACTAAAAGTGCTTGGTGGGAGACACCCCACCATGGTAAACTCTTTCCATTCCCATGTAGATATAACGAATGAATGAATTGGGTTCCATTGTGCATAGTTTCTTTACTTTTAAGTATATTTCACCTTGCTTGCTGAGATGTTTTATACAATCTACGCTTTAATATGGGATGATTATTTGAATTTGAGTTTTTGCTTGGGTTCCAAGTTTTCTAAGTTCATTTGAAAAAAAGCCCACTATCTCAAATTGTGTATCAATTTTACACCTTAGCTTGTTTTAGAACCTTGAAGGAGATTGAGAGGGTATTAAGCTCTTCTTAAAAAAAAGAGAGAAAAGAGAGAAAAGAGAGAGATGCTACGCGCCAGCGCACAATGCGTGCGCGCATAGATACGCATTCTGAACTCTCTGGGCCAAGAACCAGAGAGTTGTGCCATTTTTGGGCCAACTCTGTGTCTCAACTCACGCGGACGCACGCTATACGCTTCCGCGCCACTCCCTATTTCTCTGCCCACACGTCGGCGTAATTCGCGCCTCCGCACCCATTCCATAAGCTCAAGCCATCCACGCGAACGTGCAAAATGCGCGCGCGTGTCGATGCGTCTTAGCATCATCCAGGCCAAAGGACCCGAGAGTTGTGCCAACTCTGGGCCTCTTTTATGCCTTTAGCCCAACTCACCCGCGCTGATGCGCACTTTACGCGTCCGCGCCCATTCATGTTTCCCTACCCAAGCGAAGGCGCACAGGGCGCCATTGCACTTTCTTCATAGCTTCACTCATCTATTCGCACGCGCATGTGGCGCTTCTGCGTAACTTCCTTTTTCGCTCACCCACACGGATGCGCAAGGTGCGCGCTCGCGTGGATTCGAATTCTTACTTACCCCAGGGATGCGAAGCCCTAGCGCATTCACGCATCATCCCTCTTCTCCCTCCAACGTTCTATTTCTTCCCCCTCCATTTCCAACCTTCAATCTCTAACCACCGACCACCCTCCGGCGAGTGCCCCACGACCGCCGCCACCTTCGCCTCACCCCTCTCCTTCTCACTCTCTCTCTCCCTCTTCCACTCACCCCTTTCCTCTCCTTCTCACTCCTTTATTTCTCACGGCGACCTGACCGCCCCTGTCATCATCTCCGACGGCCGTGCTCTATTGTCGCCGGCGAGCACTCCGGTGACACCCCTGGCTACCATTACTACCGCGATTCCGCTTCCCCCTTCCCATCCTTTTTTGCTTCTCAGGTTCTCAGGTCCTTGCCCCTGCTTTATTTCATTTCTGTTCCTAGTTTATTGTTAGTTTAATTAGTTAGCGTATGATTTTGCTCGTTAGAATAGCTAGAGATATCTGCTGTTGGGTAGTTAGGATGTGGTTAGAGGATTCTAGGTCTGATAAGTGCTGTATTTGTGATTATCTGCTTGAATTTTTACTGCTCTGTGGAATTGCTCTGTTTCATTGATTTGTTCTGTGCTTAATTGATATGTTGTGCTATATTGTAAGCCATGATTCTTGGTCATTATCCCGGGAAAGAATGGTATATACTGCTGGTTGAATTTGTCCATATTACTTACTCCTGTTTGTGCTGCTTGTTGACCTACATGCTTCTTTCATAAGAGTTCACATTTGACTTTTGCCTGTGATTGTTGCTGAATTCTGTGAGAAGTAATTTAACTGTTTGAATTTGGGAAATAGCCAATTTGCTGCTGAAATGCTGCCGAATTTTTCCTAACCATACATCATGAATTAACATTACTTCACTAGGTGTAACAACTTCTATTTAATGATTTCTGTGTCAAAAAAATTTTGTTACCTAAATGGTTTTGGAAATTGTTCAAAAACAAGTTTTGGTCATGCTTATCATATTCTTTGCTGGTATTCATGTTAGATTGCTTATGTGCATTGAATAATTCGAATGAATTTTTAGATTAACCATTAACTTGACTTTCATTTGGAATTGAGCTTAATTTGCTTGCTTCACAAGATTGATGATTTCTTCTACCCATGTGACTACTGTGATTCAATCCCTTTATGCCCAGATTACACTTGGTCACATGGCACATGAATTTTTCAAATCTTGTCTCAATCCTTGTGACTTTCATGGCTCCTTGCACTTGGTGTTGAATATTTCTTGATTGATTCATTCTTTGTTATTTTGATTATACCAACACCAATTCATATAATTCTAGTAATTTGCATTGATTGATGACTTGTTTTCTCATGAGTTGCTCTTTAGCAATATTATATTTCATCATCAATGACTTGATGCGTTTCATGATTGTGAGTGTGCTTATGTTCTTATATTGTGCATTTGATGAGCGGATAATTTGTACGCTTTTTGGCATTGTTTTTAGTATGTTTTTAGTATGATCTAGTTAGTTTTTAGTATATTTTTATTATTTTTTAATTAAAATTTACTTTTCTGGACTTTACTATGAGTTTGTGTGTTTTTCTGTGATTTCAGGTATTTTCTGGCTGAAATTGAGGGACCTGAGCAAAAATCTGATTCAGAGACTAAAAAGGACTGCAGATGCTGTTGGATTCTGACCTCCTTGCACTCGAAGTGGATTTTCTGGAGATACAGAAGCCCAATTGGCGCGCTCTCAACGGCGTTGGAAAGTAGACATCCTGGGCTTTCCAGCAGTATATGATAGTCCATACTTTGCCCAAGATTTGATGGCCCAAACCGGCGTTCAAAGTCACCC
>NC_029777.3:79907195-79908251 GCF_000817695.3 Arachis duranensis
TGCGAAGTTGTGTTTATGCCATGGTATTGAACACCAAGTTTTTGGGTTCATCACCGGGGATTATTTGAATTGTGAAAAGTATTGATCACAATTTCGTGCACCAAGTTTTTGGCGCTGTTGCCGGGGATTGTTGAGTTTGGACAACTAACGGTTCATCTTGTTGCTTAGATTAGGTATTTTTCTTCAGAGTTCTTAAGAATGAATTCTAGTGTTTCAAGGTGATGTTCTTATCATCACTAAAGCTGATTGATCTTCATCAATTTAGCTCTTGAATGCAATGTTCTGCTGAAGCTTAGCTAGCCATGTCTAATTTCTTTAGACTGAAGCTTTAGACTAACATTGCATGATTCCTGGAATTCTCATTAAGAATTTTGATATCTTTATTTTCTCTTCCACTTAATTTTCGAAAAACACAAAAAAAAATTTACAAAATCATAAAATCCAAAAAAAAAATTCTTGTTTGAGTCTAGTGTTTCATGTTAAGTTTGGTGTCAATTGCATGTTTCTGTTCTTCTTGCATTCATTCATGTGTTTTAAAGTGATCTTCAAGATGTTCTTGATGATTTCATTACTCTGATCTTTAATTTCACTTGACTTGAATGTTTGTGTTTCTCATATGCATTCTCATTTTGTTAGTGTCAGTAGTATACAAACTGCTAAGTTTGGCGTCTTGCATGCATTGTTATTTGATTTTAGTTACATTTTTTATTATTAAAAGCCCAAAAATATTTTTAATTTGTGTCTTTTCAAGTCAATAATACAGAGAATTGAAGATTCAGAACATACTGCAGAGGAATTACACAGAAAAAGCTGGGCGTTCAAAACGCCCAGTGAAGAAAGGCAAAGTGGCGTTTAAACGCCAGCCAGGGTGCCTGGCTGGGCGTTTAACGCCCAAAAGGGTAGAGTTTTGGGCGTTAAACGCCAGAATGTGCACCATTCTGGGCGTTTAACGCCAGGATGGCACAAGAGGGAAGATTTTGTTTTTTTTTTATGCAATTTTTTTCAAGTTTTCAAAGTTTTTCAAAATCAAATCTTTTTCAAATCATATCTTTTCAA
>NC_029777.3:79908374-79908980 GCF_000817695.3 Arachis duranensis
CCTTTTCTGTTGAGAAAGGTTTAATGTTTGAATCATATCTTTTCTTGATAGCCAAGTCATTAATTTTCAAAATCAAATCTTTTTAAAATGTTTTTCAAATCATATCTTCTCAATCACATTTTTTTAAAACCAATCATATCTTTTTAATCATATCTTTTTCAAAATAGTTTTCAATCAAAATTTTTTTGATTTCTAATTTCAAAATCTTTTTCAAAAAATCACTTGATTTCTTTTTCACTCTTATTTTCGAAAATCAATTAAAGTTTTTCAAAATGTTTTCAAAATCTTTTACTTAATTTTCGAAAATTTCTTCCCCTCTTCTCACGTCCTTCTATTTATGGACTAACACTATTCCTTAATGCACAATTTGAACTCCATCTTCTTTGATAAGTTCGAGTTTTCTACTTCTGCCTTCTATTTTTCTTTTCCTCTGACACCTAAAGGAATCTCTATACTGTGACATAGAGGATTCCATATTTTCTTGTTCTCTTCTCTTTCATATGAGCAGGAGCAAAGACAAAAGCATTCTTGTTGAGGCTGATCCTGAACCTGAAAGGACCTTGAAGCGAAAGCTAAGAGAAGCTAAGGCACAATTCTCTGTAGAGG
>NC_029777.3:79909123-79909324 GCF_000817695.3 Arachis duranensis
CTATGGGAGAAGCATCTCTATCCCTGCCATTGGAGCAAACAACTTTGAGCTTAAACCTCAATTAGTTTCTCTAATGCAATAAAATTGCAAGTTCCATGGACTTCCATTGGAAGATCCTCATCAGTTTTTAGCTGAATTCTTGCAAATCTGTGACACTGTCAAGACTAATAGGGTTGACCCTGAGGTCTACAGACTTATGCC
>NC_029777.3:79909609-79909827 GCF_000817695.3 Arachis duranensis
GGAGCATCATAGGTATTTTCTATGATGGTCTGTCTGAACTGTCCAAGATGTCTTTTGATAGCTCTGCTGGAGGATCTCTTCATCTGAAGAAGACGCCTACAGAAGCTCAAGAACTGATTGAAATGGTTACAAATAACCAATTCATGTACACTTCTGAAAGAAATTCTGTGAACAATGGGACAAATCAGAAGAAAGGAGTTCTTGAGATTGACACTCTA
>NC_029777.3:79910007-79911855 GCF_000817695.3 Arachis duranensis
TGGAAGAGGTGAATTACATGGGAGAACCCTATGGAAACACCTATAATCCTTTATGGAGAAATCATCCAAATCTCTCATGGATGGATCAACAGAGACCTCAACAAGGTTTCAACAATAATAATAATGGTGGAAGAAACAGGTTTAGCAATGGCAAGCCTTTTCCATCATCTTCTCAGCAACAGACAGAGAGTTCTAAGCAGAACACCTCTGACTTAGCAACCATGGTCTCTGATCTAATCAAAACCACTCAAAGTTTCATGACTGAAACAAGGTCCTCCATTAGAAACTTGGAGGAACAAATGGGTCAGCTGAGCAAGAAAATTACTGAACTCCCTCCTAGTACTCTTCCAAGCAATACAGAAGAAAATCCAAAAGGAGAGTGCAAAGCCATCAACATGGCCGAATTTGGAGAGGAGGAAGAGGCAGTGAACGCCACTGAGGAAGCCCTTTGCTCACCAAAGAACTGGATGACTTGTCTAGGCAGAAATTACCTCAAAAGAGACAGGATCCTGGGAAGTTTTCAATACGTTGTACCATAGGCAACATGACCTTCAAGAAGGCCTTGTGTGACTTAGGGTCAAGTGTAAACCTCATGCCTCTCTCTGTAATGGAGAAGCTAGGGATCTTTGAGGTGCAAGCTGCAAAAATCTCACTAGAGATGGCAGACAATTCAAGAAAACAAGCTCATGGACTTGTAGAGGATGTTCTGGTAAAAGTTGAAGACCATTACATCCCTGCTGATTTCATAGTCCTAGAGACTGGAAAGTGCATGGATGAATCCATCATCCTTGGCAGACCCTTCCTAGCCACAGCAAAGGCTATGATTGATGTTGACAGAGGAGAATTGATCATTCAAGTGAATAAAGAATCCTTTGTGTTTAAGGCTCAAGGATATCCCTCTGTCACCATGGAGAGGAAGCATGATGAGCTTCTCTCAAAACAGAGTCACACAGAGCCCCCACAGTCAAACTCTAAGTTTGGTGTTGGGTGGTTCCAACAGTGCTCTGAGTATCTGTGAGGCTCCATAAGAGCCCTCTGTCAAGCTACTGACATTAAAGAAGCGCTTGTTGGGAGGCAACCCAATCTTATTATATTTATCTATTTTCCTTTGTTATTTTATGTTTTCTGTAGGTTGATGATCATGAAAAGTCACAAAATCAATTGAAAAAGCAAAAACAGAATGAAAAACAGAAAGAAAAATAGCACACCCTGGAGGAGAGCGTGCTGGCGTTTAAACGCCAGTAAGGCTAGCAGATGGGCGTTTAACGCCCAGTCTGGCACCATTCTGGGCGTTTAACGCCAGAAAGGGGCACCAGACTGGCGTTAAACGCCAGTAAAGGGCAAGAACTCGGTGTTAAACGCCAGAAATGGGCACCAGCCCGGCGTTTAACACCAGAATTGGCACGAAGAGCAATTTTGCTCGCCACTTGGTGCAGGGATGACTTTTTCTTGACACCTCAGGATCTGTGGACCCCACAGGATCCCCACCTACCCCACCACTCTCTCTCTTCTTCACCTATTCACCAATCACCTCAACACCTCTTTCCCAAAAACCCTTCACCTATCAAATCCCATCTTTCTCTTCACCACTCACATCCATCCTTCATAAAACCCCACCTACCCCACTATTCAAATTCAAACCACTTTCCCTCCCAAACCCACCCTCCCATAGCCGAACACTACCCCTCTCCCCACTCCTATATAAACCCATCTTCACTTCTTCATTTTCACACAACCTAAACACTACTTCTCCCCCTTTGGCCGAACCACAAAGCCTCCTCCATCTCCTTCATTTCTTCTTCTTCTACTCTCTTCTTTCTTCTTTTGCTCGAGGACGAGCAAACCTTT
>NC_029777.3:79912158-79913208 GCF_000817695.3 Arachis duranensis
ATAGACCGGGCTATCATGATTCATAGCATCATGATTGGAGAGGAATTAGAAGTTCATGAGGTTATATCCCAAGAACTTTATAAGGTGGCGGACAAGTCCTCTACCTTGGCAAGGTTAGCCTTTCCTCATCTCGTTTGTCACCTCTGTTATTCAGTTGGAGTTGACATAGAGGGAGACATCCCCATTGATGAGGACAAGCCCATTACTAAGAAAAGGATAGAGCAAACAAGAGACCCCTCTCATCATCAAATCCCTGAGATGCCTCAAGGGATGCACTTTCCTCCACAAAACTATTGGGAGCAACTAAACACCTCCCTAGGAGAATTGAGTTCCAACATGGGACAACTAAGGGTGGAGCACCAAGAACACTCCATCCTCCTCCATGAAATTAGAGAAGACCAAAGAATCATGAGAGAGGAACAACAAAGACAAGGAAGAGACATTGAGGAGCTCAAGCACTCCATAGGATCTTCAAGAGGAAGAACAAGCCGCTATCACTAAGGTGGACCCGTTCTTTAATTTCCTTGTTCTTTATTTTTCTGTTTTTTGAAAATTATGCTTATGTTTATCTATGTTTATGTCTTGTGATCATTAGAGTCTTAGTGTCTATGCCTTAAAGTTATGAATGTCCTATGAATCCATCACCTTTCTTGAATGAAAAATGTTCTTAATTGAAAAAGAGAATAATTGCATGAATTTTGAATTTTATAACAGATTAATTATTTTGATGTGGTGGCAATATTTTTGTTTTCTGAATGTATGCTTAAACAGTGCATATGTCTTTTGAAATTGTGGTTCATGAATGTTGGCTCTTGAAAGAATGATGAAAAAGGAGACATGTTACTGAGGATCTGAAAAATCATAAAAATGATTCTTGAAGCAAGAAAAAGCAGTGAATAAAAAAAATTTCGAAAAAAAGAAAAAGAAAGAGAAAAAGAAAGAAAAAGAAAGAAAAGAAAGAAATAAAGTTGTGATCCAAGGCAAAAAGAGTGTGCTTAAGAACCCTGGACACCTCTAGTTGGGGACTCTAGTAAAGCTGAGTCACAATCT
>NC_029777.3:79914565-79916596 GCF_000817695.3 Arachis duranensis
CAGATGGATAGCCGTGCTGTGACAGGGTGCGTTGAACATTTCCACTTAGAGGATGGGAGGTAGCCACTGACAACGGTGAAACCCTTGCATACAGCTTGCCATGAGAAGGAGTAAGAAGGATTGGATGAAGACAGTAGGAAAGCAGAGAGACGGAAGGGACCAAGCATCTTCATACGCTTATCTGAAGTTCCTACCAATGAATTACATAAGTATCTCTATCTTTATCTTTATGTTTTATTCATCATTCATAACCATTTGAGTTTGCCTGACTAAGATTTACAAGGTGACCATAGCTTGCTTCATACCAACAATCTCTGTGGGATCGACCCTTACTCGCGTAAGGTTTATTACTTGGACGACCCAGTACACTTGCTGGTTAGTTGTGCGAAGTTGTGTTTATGCCATGGTATTGAACACCAAGTTTTTGGGTTCATCACCGGGGATTATTTGAATTGTGAAAAGTATTGATCACAATTTCGTGCACCAGCATTCCTTTTGAATTAAGCCGGTAACCACCACATCACTAATTTTCAACTAATTTCTAACTCTAACTTCTTTAACCAACTAACTTCTCTTTTGGTTCCTAACTTAACTATTTTAACCATTCTTTTGGATATGGTGTTTCTTAGGCTTAATGACCAAGTAATGTGCAATTGTGATTTGAATTCTTGGTTTGAAGTTTCTTTTGAATTCTGAATCTTGTTGCTTTCATTCCAAGATTTCTCCTTTATTTGCTCACTTTATGAATATGCATTGTTGTGAGTGCTCCTTAATTATTTGGCTAGCTTTTTATATTGTATAAATTCTGTTTTTCAGGATGTCAGACAAAGGAAAAGCCATAGCCACTACTTCTAAAAAGAGAAAGCGCTCTACAGCCTCTATCCCGTCCCCATATGCCAATTATGCTAAAAATCCACTGAATGAGACGGATAAGAAAAATTAGATGCTTCCGTCTACTGACCCACTCAAGTTTCCCAACCTCTATTGTGAGCTTCGCTTCCCTAAATACCGGAAGACAAATCTGAATGTTGAGAAAAGGTTGGAGCTTCCAAATGATGTAAGGCGCGCCATCAATGGCTGCATTCTAGAGTTGGGTTTGGATTTTGTTGATAGGGATCTGGGGAAGATAAATATCTCATGGGTCAAGGAGTTCTACTACAACTTCTTTCATGCCAATCTCGATTCTGTCCAGCTGAGGGATAGAGAGATTATGATTACTGAGGCTGCCATCGAGGAGGCACTGTAGTGCCAACGCCTTACTGATGACGCCTGCGCTTTTTAGCAAGCAGAGATCGCCATCAACTGCATGACTTTCGATTATGAGGCGCTTAAGCGCGTGATAGCCATGCCAGAGACTCCATGGGTGATGGATTCGGGCAACAGAAAGCCCAAGGGGATGATGTTCGCTCATTTGTCTAGAGAGGCCAAGACCTGGCAAATGATATTTGCCACCTATATCTTGTTCGCCTCGCACTTTTCTGAGATCCCGATAGATATGTTAGTTCTGATCGGTTGTGTCATGGAGGGTAAAGAGGTGTACTTTCTCCGGTTGATCCGGCAGAGCATGTGGCGAGCGCATATCCGTGGCCTACTTCCATTTCCTAAATTGGTCACCAGCATGGCTGAGTTAGATGATGTTCAGTGGCGGGATGATGATGAGACACCACCACCCCCAGATGATGAAGACAAGGAGGTTACCATTCCATGGGGTGGCTGGGTGCAGGAGAGGCCACCGCCCAGAGGCCGTTCTCGGGCTAGAGCAACCATGGAGGCAGTTGGACCTTCACCCTCCACGGCAGCAGCCCCTTCTTCCTCAGCCGCCGCCGCATCCTTGTCACCACCACCAGCACCTGAGCCGACATACTTATTGGTGCAGTGCCTACTCAGTTTCCTGAAGCGCCTCAAGCGTCGCATTATGAGATGTCTTGATCGCATAGACCAGGTGTTCACATCACGGGGCATCGAGCTTCCTCCGCTCCCAGACTCTCCAACCTCTGACGAGCAGGATCAGGAGGAGGAGCATGACGAGGA
>NC_029777.3:79916609-79926670 GCF_000817695.3 Arachis duranensis
ACCACTGAGGCTCAGCAGCCTCTTGAGGACTCACAGCCAGCACCACCTCCAGTTCCACAGCCTGAGCATGAGCCACAGCCTGGCGTAATTGTTGACCCCATCCCGAGCTTCAGCAGCAGCATCTAGGACGATGCTTGATTCTAAAGTGTGGGGAGGTCACCGTTTGTGACTGGTATTTGCATTTATGTGGTGAACTTTCAGACTTCTATCTCTATCCTCTGCTACTTTATTTTGTTTTATTCCGCACTTTACGTTTTAGATCATTTTGGGATTACTGTACATATTTGCTATTGTAGATATCCTTATTTTGGATCGTTAAAATCTAGTTAACCCTTTTTATATAAGAGTTGTGCTTTGATTGAAAAATGGATAGACTAGAATTTTTTTTTTCTAAATCATAACATTGCACTAAAAATAAGCTTAGCCAATATGATGAAAATTTCCAAGAATTTTATCTATAGGGCACCCCAATTAATTGAAGAAAAAAATTTTTTTTTAGAACTTGCTTGAATTATACAATTGGGGATCATGTTTTTGAGTTAAGAACACAAGCATGTGAGATTTGAGCCTAATTGTGTAGTTACATCATATAGCCACTTATTTTAATTCGTGTGTGCATTATTCTCTTTCTATGATTGTAATCTTTGATTTGTTTGATTCTATATGTCCATTATTTTGTGTATACATACACTTATATGATTGAAGTCATCGTTTCAATTAGCTCACTTACCCAAATAGCCTACCTTTTATCTTCCATTGTTAACCAATCTTGAGCCTATGCTTAACCCATTTGTTCTTAATTTTAGCACATTACAAGCCTAAAGCAAAAAACAATAAATGTCCTTATTTGGATCTTTGATTAGCTTAGGCTAGTGAGAGTGCTTATCATTCAAGTTTGGGAGAGTTGGGAACATTGGTTGGGATGAAAGTGTATTTTTGTATTTTTGTTAATATTTTGGGAAATTAGGTACATACTCATGCATTGAATGTAAAACCATATGCATTGATACTTTTGTATATACTTTATTACAAAAAGAAAAAAATAAATAATATAAAATAATATATATATATATATAAATAATAATAATAGAAAAAAAAGAATTGCAATAAAAAGGGGAAAAAATGCCCCAAGTAAAGCTCAATAAGAATCAATGCATATGTGTGGTGATCAAAAAGAGAATGCATGTGTGTGAAAAAGTGAAGAATGGGTAGTTAAGTTTGTTTAGAATCGTATAGGTTGTCATAGGTTAGGTGGGCAGTTTAAGTTAATCAAATATTCGAATTTCAAGCTTACTTGACCATATGCATCCTACCTTAACCCTAGCCCCATTACAACCTATAGGAAAGCCCTCATGATATTTGTATGCATGCATAAAGTAATTGTTGATTTTTAGATGAAAAACAAATCTTGGAAAGCATGATTAGGGGAGAATTGAGTGAATCAACCCTATACACTAGAGTGCCTAGAGTAGATACACATCCGGTGAGGGTTTGATCACTCAATTATATACCTCCACCCATGATCATCTTTTCTTGAAAGTTTGTAAAATCTTTCAATGATCCAATTCAATCGTGGGTTGATTTGATTGCTATTGCCTTAGCCCTTGTGCTTGTATATGTATTCTTGGAAATTGACTTGTTTTGACCAAGTGGATGCATTCATGTAGATAGATTGCATATAGATAGGGTTCATTTAGCTAGTTTGCATTGAATAAATGTTAGTACCCTTTGCTTCTTTCTTGATTTTAGCATGAGGACATGCATAGTTTAAGTGTGGGGGGATTTGATAAATCCCGATTTCGTGGTTTATTTTGTGCTTAATTTGGGGAATTTTATCACCTTTTCCCACATTTATTCAATGAAATAGCATGGTTTTATAATTCTCCCTTGGATTTTGCTTAAATGTGAAAACATACTTTTTAGGCCTTAAATTGGTGATTTTAATTCACCTTAATTCTATTCGATGCCTTGATGTGTTTGTTGAGTGATTTCAGGTTCATAAGGCAAGTATTGGATGGAAGAACTGAGTAGATAAGCATACAAAGAGGAGAGTGCATGAAGAAACAAAGAATTGGGAATGCACAAGGCGCGCACGCGCAAAAGTGGCCTCGCCTATAGACGCGCATGCGCAAATGCCGCGTCCACGTAGATGAAGAATTTGTAAATCGACGCGCTAGCGCAAAGCGCGCGCACGCGCCTATACTCGCACGTGACTCACTTAAAGGCAAATCGCTGGGGGCGATTTTTGAGCCGCCCAGGCCCAAATCCAGCTTGTTTCTTAGTGTATTTCATGCAGAATTGAAGTCCAAGCAAGGGGGAGCAATTGTTTGTAGTTTTGGCATCATGTAGGTTAGTTTCTAGAGAGAGAAGCTCCCTCTTCTCTCTAGAATTAGGTTAGGTTTAGGTTAATTCTTCTAGATTTAGATCTAATTTCATGTTATCATCCTGTTTTTTATCTACAATTTCATGTTTCTAATTTTGATTATTCTCAGCTTTCATGTTAATTTTCCTTCTTGCTATCTTTTGTGATGATAAATTCTTGTTGGATTCGGATCTTTTCTTAATTACAATTTAATGATTGATGCTCTTTTATTGTTGAATTGAGTTGAGATCTCATTTTCTTTACAATAGTAGTTATTAATTTTCGTTAATTCTTGTCATTTATTACGCTTTCCTTTTATGCCTTCCAAGCGTTTGACAAAATACTTGGAAGGATGTTAGAGTAGAATTTTATGCTCTTGACTTGGAGAGGTAACTTAGGATCTCTTGAGTTGCTAATGTCCAAGTGATTGATGATTGGGAGCCATTAGCTCTAATTCTCACTAATTGAGTTAGTAAGGAATTAGGACTTATGGACTTGGATTGATATAGCTCATTTAACTTTCCTCTACTATTAGTTGGAGGATGATTTAATGAGATTGATCCTTGCCAATTCTCATGTGGTGGTTAGTAAATAGGATAGAGATCCTTGACCACCAAACATTACCAAGATCTTTTTGTCTTTTGATTTTCTTACCATTTACTCTCATGTCCATCATTCCAAAAAACCCCAAAACACACCTTATAGCCAATAATCGAGCACTTCATTGGGATTCCTAGGGAGACGACCCGGAGTCCAAATACTCCGGTTATTAATTTTAGGGGTTTGCACTTAGTGACAACCAAATTTTTGTATGAAAGGACTATTGTTGGTTTAGAAACTATACTTTACAACGAGCTTTCATTTGTAAAATTCTAGACCGTCAAGAGTCCAATTATCAGCGTGCTAACACTTTCAGCAGCAGCCACTTCCCTATGTGTACGTACGCACAGGTTGAAAAATCCACAGGGTGTGCGTACACACACAAACCAGAAATCACAAATTCTGTAGAATTCACAGAACTCAAATTTTAGGGCCCAACTTTCAACGATTATATCTCCTTTCACAAAATTTAGATTTCCACCAAATTTAAACCATTTTAAAGCTTGTGAAATTATCTTTCATTTGATATAAAGAGCATCAAATTCCAAAAACAATAGCTTAGAATATGATCCGTTGAAGTTTATCAAATATTTATTTTTACCAAATTTCATAAACTTCCAATTTCTAAAACATACACTTCCAAATTCATTCAAAACCAACCAAAACTCAACCATTTAACATCAAGCATTTCCAAACTCTCATTCAATCCTCAACCCACCTATTCTTACATATTTAACCAAATCTCAATTATATATATATATATACATGTCCATACCACATGCCAAATCGTGCTCACCAACAAGAGTCTCAACTTTACCAACAAGTAAGCATATCAAGCCACCTCACTTACAAGATTACATGCTTTACCAACAATTAGCAACACTCACAGTCATTGAACCATTATTCAACTCAATTAAAGTCATCCAACATCTACATCAACATTTCAAAATCCTATCCTAGTGTCACTAGCCTATATTTTCACAACCACATTATATTTTAGATACAGAAAATCGAAACCATACCTTGGCCGATTCCCATTCAACCAGGAACACTTCCAAATTCAACCTTCAAGGTCTCAAAACTTCACCAACAGATTTTCAAGGTTACTGCTCCACTCCAAAGCTTTCCAAAACCATCAATCAAGCCCCAATACACATATATACACTACCTAATCCACAATATCACACCCAAACACAATAACTCAATCACTAAATCACAAAATTCCAAGTGTTTAGCTTAAGGTTGAGAATCTTACCTTACCCAAGGATCAAGAAGGAAAGACTAAGCCTTTCTTTCAAGTTAATTGGATCCTATAACATCAAAACTAAAAAATCTTAACACCTTTTACCCAAAAATTTCGAAATTAAGGGCTGAAAATTCACAGAAGAAATCGTGGCTTACCTCAAGAATAAAGTTGTGGGTTTTGTAAAGCTCAACGTCACGGTCGCATGGTCGCAAACAATGCGTCAATCAAAGCTCCGGATCAAAAGTTATGATCAATTAAAGTTGGAAGCAAATGAGGGCAAGGGTTTGAGTTATCCCTTCCCCTTTCTCAGCGTGTGTGTGTGTTGTTTAAGAGGAGAGAGAGTGCTGAGCTCTCTAATAAAAAGGGGGCTTGGCTGGGACTTGGGCCCAATCTTGGGACGATTTCTTTAAAATTGGTGTCAAAATTCTCGTTTTAATTTTCTCTATGATATTAAACCATAAAAATATCATTTTTTATTCTCTAGAAAATATTTAATTTATGGGTTAATTAGTCATTAATTAACCGGGATTTACATTCTACCCACCTAATTGAGAATTTTACCCACAAAATTCAAATTCAGTTACCTGAGAATATGTGTGGGTAGTCCGTTAGCATCTCTGACTCAAGTTCCCAAGTGTGCTCCTTAATACCAGCCTGACTCCATGCCACTTTGACTGATGAAACCTCTTTTCTGCGCAACCATTTAATGCTCGTGTCATGAGTTCTGACCGGAGTCACCGGCAGAGTCAAATCTTTCTTTAACTAGACCGATTCAGGTTCTAACACATGGTTAGCATCAGGAGTACACTTCCGAAGCTGCGACATGTGAAATACGTCGTGCAGGTTTGAAAGGTGAGACGGTAGAGCCATCCGATACACCACTAGTCCAACCCTCTCAAGAATCTGAAATGGATCAATGTATCGGGGATTCAGCTTCTTCGTCTTAATCACTCTACCTACTCCTGTTGTCGGAGTAACCTTAAGGAAAGCATGGTCTCCTTTTTCAAACTCTAAAGGCTTCCGCCTCTGATCGGCATAACTCTTCTGATGGCTCTAAGCAGTGAGCATTCTATATCTGATTTTCTTAACTTGTTCAGTAGTTTCAGCTATCATCTTAGGCCCCAACAAGCTTTTCCTCCCAGCTTCATACCAGCATAGCGGAGATTTGCATTTCCTCCTATACAGAGCATCAAACGGAGCCATTTCAATGCTCGCATGGTAGCTATTATTGTACACAAACTCCACTAGTGGCATATACAGATCTCAGCTCGTCAGCTGGTCCAAAACACAAGCCCTCAACACGTCCTCTAGAGTTTAGATTGTCCTTTCAGATTGACCATCTATTTGAAGATGGTAAGTTGTACTCAAGCTCAAACAGGTTCCAAAAGCTCTCTGAAATGCACCCCAGAACCTCGAAGTGAAACAGGGATCTCTATCAAAAATTATAGTAGTAGGCACACCATGAAGTCTCACAACCTCCTTTATGTACAAGCGTGCTAACTCCTCAAGAGTATAGTTCATCCGAATGGGTAGGAAGTGAGCCGACTTCGTCAGCCAGTCCACAATCACCCAAACAGCATAAAAAATGGTCCTAGTCCTCGGCAACCCCAACACAGAATCCATCGCAATGCTCTCCCACTTTCATTGCAGAATCTCCAAGGGTTGCAACATCCCGGAAGGTCTCTGGTGTTCAATCTTTATCTTTTGACAAGTTAAGCACTTTAAGACATATTCCGCCACATCATTCTATATACCAAACCACTAGAACATAGCCTTTAGATCATTGTACATCTTAGTACTCCCCGGGTGAATAGAGAATCCACTTTTGTGTGCTTCCTTTAAGATATCTTGCTGCAAAGTCCTAGCATCCAGCACGATGATCCTACCCTTGAATCTCCATAGCCCATCTTGATCCCATGGCACTCTCCACTGCTTTCCTTGCTCAATAGCTGGCAACACCTTCAGTAACACGTCATCATTTTGATGAGCCTTAAGGAGTTCGGATTTAAAGTCACTTGAGATTTGTAATCGACTCAAACACAGAGTTCCAGATACTTCTTGAACACCGATCTTTAGACTTTTGAATGCTTTGAGCAACTTCTCTTCTCGAAGCATCATCCAAGCAGCATACAGCGATTTCAGACTTAACGCATCTGCCACAACATTCGCTTTCCTCGGATGGTAATTCAACTCAAAGTCATAGTCTTTCAGTAACTTCATCCACCTTCTCGCCGTATATTAAGCTCTTTCTGATCAAAGAGGTATTTAAAGCTCTTGTGAGCAGAGAAAACTCGGAACTTAACCCTATAGAGGTAATGCCTCCACACCTTTAGCACAAACACAACCGCAGCGAGTTCCAGGTCGTGCGTCGGGTAATTAACTTCATGAGGTCTCAACTGCCATGAGGCATACGCCACCACATTCTGATGTTGCATCAGCACGCACCCCAGACCCTTTAGTGAGGCATCATAATACACCTCAAATGGTTCATTTGGCTCAGGTAACACCAACACAGGTGCGGTGGTCAACTTTTGCTTCAACGCTTGAAAGCTCTCCTCGCACTTAGAAGTCCAAACAAATGCGCGTCCTTGCGGGTTAACTTTGTGAATAGCAAAACTATTTGCGAAAAGCCTTTGATGAATCTTCAATATTAGCCAGCTAAGTCCAGAAAACTCCTTATCTCAGTTACTGAGGTCGATCACCCCCATTCCATCATTGCTTCCACTTTAGAAGGATTTACTGCTATCCTCTATTTACTCACTACATGGCCAAGAAACTTCACTTCGTCCTTCCAGAATTCACATTTGGACAGTTTCGCATAGAGTTTCCTTTCCTTTAGTTTCTACAACACGGTTCTCAAGTGTTCTGCATGCTCTTCTTCATTCTTGGAGTAAATCAGTATGTCATCAATGAAGACAACAACGACTTTATCCAGAAATGGACAAAAAATTATGTTCATATAATCCATAAACACTACCGGAGAGTTTGTCAACCCAAAAGACATTACAGTGTACTCGTAATGACCATAACGAGTCCTGAAAGTGGTCTTAGGGATGTCCTCATCTCTCACCTGTATCTGGTGATAATCGGATCGTAAATCAATCTTGGAGAAAATCCCTGCTCCTTGTAACTGATCCATGAGATCGTCAATCCTTGGCAGTGGGTACTTATTCTTTATCGTAACCTTGTTCAGTTGCCTGTAATCCACATAGAGTTGCATACTCCCATCTTTCTTCTTCACCAATAATACCGGCGCTCCCCACGGAGAAATACTAGGGCAGATAAAGCATTTGCTCATCAAGTCTTCTAACTGAGTCTTGAGTTTGGCAATTTCTAAAGGCGACATTCTATAAGGGGCAATCGAGATTGGCCCTGTCCCAGGCACCAACTCAATCGCAAATTCAACCTTTCGGGCAGGAGGAAATTTCTCAATGTCATCTGAAAACACTTCAGGAAATTCGCAAAAAATTAGGATTTGTTCTAAATTTTGTTCTTCACCCGATACACTCACAGTCAATAGCATAACACCTTGACATTCCTGTCCCAAACAATTTACTACCACGTAGTTTAAGTAACAGCCATTTACCACAACCAGCCATTTTGACCCTTCTAGCATGAAATGCAACGATTTCTCAAAACAGTTCAGCAAAACATGGTTTTTAGACAACCAGTCCAATCCTAAGATAAGATCAAGACCGGTCATCGGTAAGCAAATTAAATCACGGACAAAATCACGCTGCTTTACCCTAAAAGAAACTTGAGGACACCCTAGCCTAGTCACCATGGCTTCATGAGTGGCATTATACACCTTCAGATTGTAGCCAAAGACCACAATCTTCAATCCTAACTCACTAGCCTTTTCAAATGCAATGAATGAATGTGTCGCTCCCGAATCAAGTAAAACATTTAATGTTTGGCCAGTCATATCACATTTACCTCGGATAAGTGTATCAGACCCTTCGGCACTGATGAGCGGATAATTTATACGCTTTTTGGCATTGTTTTTAGTATGTTTTCAGTATATTTTAGTTAGTTTTTATTATATTTTTATTAGTTTTTAGTTAAAATTCACTTTTCTGGACTTTACTATGAGTTTGTGTGTTTTTCTAAGATTTCAGGTATTTTTTGGCTGAAATTGAGGGTCCTGAGCAAAAATCTGATTCAGAGGCTAAAAAGGACTGCAGATGCTGTTGGATTCTGACCTCCCTGCACTCGAAGTGGATTTTCTGGAGCTACAGAAGCCCAATTGGCGCGCTCTCAACGGAGTTGAAAAGTCGACATCCTGGGCTTTCCAGCAATGTATAATAGTCCATACTTTGCCCAAGATTTGATGGCCCAAACCGGCATTGCAAATCAGCTTCAGAATTCCTGGCGTTTAACGCCGGAACTGGCATAAGAATTGGAGTTAAACGCCCAAACTGGCATAAAAGCTGGCGTTTAACTCCAGAAAAAGTCTCTACACATAAAAGCTTCAATGCTCAGCCCAAGCACACACCAAGTGGACCCCGGAAGTGGATTTTTACGTCATTTACTCATTTCTGTATACCCGAGGTTACTAGTTCACTATTAATAGGATCTTTTGATATTGTATCTGTACCTCATGACACTTCATACGTTTCTCATTGTATCTTCTACAGCATGAGTCTCTAAACCCCATGGTTGGGGGGTGAGGAGCTCTGCTGTGTCTTGATGGATTAATGCAATTACTACTGTTTTTCATTCAATCATGCTTGCTTCATTTCTAAGATAATACTTGTTCTTAATCCGGCACTCATCATCATTCTCGCTTATGAACGTGTGCCTGACAACCACCTCCATTCTACTTTAGATTGAGTGAATATCTCTTGGACTCTTTGATCATAATCTTCGTGGTATAAGCTAGAATTGATGGCGGTATTCAAGAGAATCCGGAAGGTCTAAACCTTGTCTGTGGTTTTCTGAGTAGGATTCAAGGATTGAATGACTGTGACAGAAACCCTACATACAGCTTGCCATGGAAGGAGCCTTGCGTGCTTGAAGAAGAAGACAGTAGGAAAGCAGAGATTCAGAAGATAGAGCATCTCCAAAACCTCAACCTGTTCTCCATTACTGCAAAACAAGTACTTAGTTCATGTTCTTTTACTTTTTACAATCAATCCTGATAATTATTGATATCCTGACTAAGAGTTACAAGATAACCATAGCTTGCTTCAAGCCGACAATCTCCGTGGGATCGACCCTTACTCACGTAAGGTATTACTTGGACGACCCAGTGCACTTGCTGGTTAGTTGTGCGGGATTGCAAAAGTGTGATTGCAATTTCGTGCACCAAGTTTTTGGCGCCGTTGTCGGGGATTGTTCGAGTTTGGACAACTGACGGTTTATCTTGTTGCTTAGATTAGGACTGCTTTATTTTGTTGGTTAAGAGTCTTTTATTTGAGTTTAGTTTCATATTCTAAGTTTGGTGTTTTCTTTGTGTTTTCCTTTAAGTTTTCGAAAATTTGTGTCTGATTTTCTATAAATTTTAAGTTTGGTGTCATTTTGTTGTTTTTCTCTTTCCTCATTTCAAAAATTGATTCTTTTTCAAAATAGTTTTTAATCATAGATTTTCAATTGCTAATTCCAAAATCTTTTTAATTAACTAATTGACTTAGTTTTCAATTTGCTTTGATTCTATTCTCTTTTGGTTTTCAAATTCTTATTTTATTTTCCATTTATTTTATTTCATTATTTTCGGTTATTTTAAAAAAAAAAAAAACAAAACAATTTTACTTTACTTGTGAATCCATATCATATTCCCTTTTTCCATCATGGACCTAAGTGGAATTGAGCAGTCCAGAAGGACTCTGGGGTCATATGCTAACCCCATTACAG
>NC_029777.3:79927752-79928730 GCF_000817695.3 Arachis duranensis
TTCTCACTGAAGAATGCAGTGCAGTCATTTTGAAAAGCTTACTAGAAAAGCTTCAAGATCCAGGAAGCTTTATGATACCATGCACATTAGAAGGTGCTTGCACTAAGACAGCCCTGTGTGACCTTGGAGCAAGCATCAATCTAATACCTGCATCCACTATCAGAAAGCTTGGGTTAACTGAAGAAGTCAAACCAACCCCGATATGCCTCCAACTTGCTGATGGCTCCATTAAATATCCATCAGGCATAATTGAGGACATGATTGTCAAGGTTGGGCCATTCGACTTTCCAACTGACTTTGTAGTGCTGGAAATGGAGGAGCACAAGAGTGCAACTCTCATTCTAGGAAGACCTTTCCTAGCAACTGGACGAACTCTCATTGATGTACAAAAAGGGGAAGTAACCCTGAGAGTCAATGAGGATAAGTTCAAGTTGAATGCTGTAAAAGCTATGCAGCATCCAGACACACCAAATGACTGCATGAGCACTGACATTATTGACTCTTTAGTAGAAGAGATCAATATGACTGAAAGTCTAGAATCAGAGCTAGAGGACATCTTCAAGGATGTTCACGAATCAGAGCTAGAGGATATCTTTAAAGATGCTCAGCCTGATCTAGAGGAACCAGAGAGAATAATAGAACTTCTGAAAATCCCTCAGGAAGAGGAGAAACCTCCCAAACCCGAGCTCAAACTATTACCACCATCCCTAAAATATGCATTTCTGGGAGAAGGTGATACCTTTCCTGTAATCATAAGCTCTGCTTTAAATCCACAGGAAGAGGAAGCACTGATTCAAGTGCTAAGGACACACAAGACAGCTCTTGGGTGGTCCATAAGTGATCTTAAGGACATTAGCCCAGCAAGATGTATGCACAAGATCCTATTGAAGGATAATGCCAAACTAGTGGTCCAACCACAAAGGCAGCTAAATCCAGCCATGAAGGAAGTGGTGCAGAAAGAGGTCACTAAATTACTAA
>NC_029777.3:79928887-79929130 GCF_000817695.3 Arachis duranensis
ACAGTCACAGGGTGGCGTATGTGTATTGACTACAGAAGGCTCAATACAGCCACCAGAAAGGATCATTTTCCTTTACCATTCATAGACCAAATGCTAGAAAGACTAGCTGGTCATGATTATTACTGCTTTTTGGATGGTTATTCAGGTTACAACCAAATTGCAGTAGATCCTAAAGACCAAGAGAAAACAACATTCACTTGCCCTTCTGGCGTGTTTGCCTACAGGAGGATGCCTTTTGGTCTA
>NC_029777.3:79929285-79931903 GCF_000817695.3 Arachis duranensis
TGTCTTAATCACCTAGCACTTGTCCTGAAAAGGTGCCAAGAGACTAACCTGGTTTTAAACTAGGAGAAATGTCACTTTATGGTGACTGAAGGAATTGTCCTTGGGCACAAAATTTCAAGCAAGGGGATAGAGGTGGATATGGCAAAGGTAGAAGTAATTGAAAAATTACCACCACCTGCCAATGTTAAGGCAATCAGAAGCTTTCTGGGACATGCAAGATTCTACAGAAGGTTTATAAAGGATTTTTTGAAAATTGCTAAACCTCTGAGCAACCTGCTAGCTGCCGACACACCATTTGTGTTTGACACACAGTGTCTGCAGGCATTTGAGACCCTGAAAGCCAAGCTGGTCACAACACCAGTCATCTCTGCACCAGACTGGACATTGCCATTCGAACTAATGTGTGATGCCAACGACCATGCCATTGGTGCAGTGTTGGGACAGAGGCATAACAAGCTTCTGGACGTCATTTATTATGCCAGCCGTGTTCTAAATGATGCACAGAAGAATTACACAACCACAGAAAAAGAGTTACTTGCAGTGGTCTATGCCATTGACAAGTTTAGATCCTATCTAGTAGGATCAAAGGTGATTGTGTACACTGACCATGCTGCTCTTAAGTACTTACTCACAAAGCAGGATTCAAAACTCAGGCTCATAAGATCGGTGTTGCTTCTGCAAGAGTTTGATATAGAAATAAGAGACAGAAAAGGGACAGAGAACCAAGTAGCTGATCATCTGTCCCGAATAGAACCAATAGCTGGGGCGTCCCTCCCTTCTATTGAGATCTAGTGAGCGAACAGCCACTAAGGTCCTCCAATGTGGCTTCTACTGGCCTACTCTCTATAGAGATGCCCGAGAGTTTGTGCGTAACTGTGACAGTTGCCAAAGAGCTGGTAACTTGCCTCATGGTTACACCATGCCTCAACAAGGAATCTTAAAGATTGAGTTGTTTGATGTATGGGGTATTGACTTTATGGGTCCGTTCCCACCATCATACTCAAACACTTACATTCTGGTGGCAGTGGACTATGTATCTAAGTGGGTAGAAGCAATTGCTACACCCACTAATGATACTAAGACCGTGCTGAAATTTCTCCAAAAACACATCTTCAGCAGATTTGGTGTTCCCCGTGTCCTAATCAGTGATGGGGGTACTCATTTCTGTAATAAACAGCTTTACTCTGCTATGGTCCGGTATGGAATTAGCCACAAAGTGGCAACCCCATATCATCCACAGACAAATGGGCAAGCTGAAGTCTCTAACAGAGAGCTAAAAAGAATCCTAGAACGGACTGTAATTGCCCAAAGAAAGGATTGGGCAAAGAGCTTGGATGATGCTCTTTGGGCATACAGAACAGCATTTAAGACTCCAATAGAAACCTCTCCATACCAACTTGTGTATGGTAAGGCCTGACAAAAAGTTTTGCTCTTCAACTCTAGGCTCAAACTATTCCCAGGAAAACTTAAATCCCGGTGGAGGGGTCCGTATGTGATTACAGGAGTGTCACCATATGGATATGTTGAGCTTCAGGATACTGATTCTGACAAAAAGTTCATTGTTAATGGACAGAGGATCAAGCATTATCTTGAAAGTAATTTTGAGCAAGAATGCTCAAAACTGAGGCTTGAATGATCCTCAGTGAAGGTCCAGCTAAAGACAATAAAGAAGCGCTTGCTGGGAGGCAACCCAGTCATTAGCAGGTTATCTGTTTTGTTTAATCAAAGTTTGATATATATTCTCAAAGGGCAAATATCAAAATTGAAGGAATTCACAGAGTTACAAAAGGATTCATTGCAAAAAGCAAAGAAAAAGAGCTTGCTGGCGAAAAAACGCCAGTAAAGGGTACTTTGGGCGTTAAACGCCAGAATGGGCACCATTCTGGGCGTTTAACGCCAGGTGTGTAGCATCATGGGCGTTTAGCAAAACGCCCAGTGATAAAGGAGATTCTGGCATTTAACGCCAGCCAGGGTACCTGGCTAGGCGTTAAACGCCCACAATGGCCAGCATTTGGGCGTTAAACGCCAGAATGGATACCATTCTGGGCGTTTAACGCCAGAAAGGTGGGGGATGGAGATTTCACTTTCTAATCAAATTTTTTTCAAACTTTCCTGTTTTGATCTATAATTTTCTACATAAACACATTTCAAACTTTCATCATTCACCTTCAAATTTTCAAAAATTAAAATCGTTCTTCAAATCTCTCTCAAATCCTTCCCAAATCTTCTTCAAAAACTCAATTTTTTCTCAAATTCTTTCCATATCTTCTCAAATCTCCTTCAAAATTTTCGAAATCTCTCTCCCTCCCTTATAAATACACGTTCAGCCACCCCTTTCTCCCCACCATTCGAATTTGCTCTCCTCCTCTCTCCTTTCTTTCCTTTCTTTTGCTTGAGGACAAGCAAACCTCTAAGTTTGGTGTGCTTTTTCCGTGATCACTAAGCCAAGATTCATCAAGATCATGGCTCCTAAGGGAAAACAAACCAATTTAAGAGGCAAGAAAGAGAATAATCCAAAGAGTCTTTGGAATCAAGAGAAGTTCTTAACCAAAGAAGATGAATATCCGGGGATCCAAGAGCAAATTCGAAACAGAGGATGGGAAGTTCTAACCAATCCC
>NC_029777.3:79932021-79933376 GCF_000817695.3 Arachis duranensis
CCATACTTACAGAACCATGGTCAGAGGGAAAGTTATTTACTTCCATCTGGACAAAATAAGAGAGGTCTTCAAATTGCCTCAACTGCAAGATGATCCTGAATCCTTTAATAGGAGAATAGTGAGAGTAGATAAGGGGTTGGATTATGTTTTAGAGGACATTTGCCTCCCTGGAACTAAGTGGATAACCAATTCAAAAGGTGTCCCAAACCAACTCAAGAAGGGAGACCTCAAACCAATTGCAAGAGGCTGGCTAGACTTTATTGGGCGTTCCATATTGCCCACTAGCAACCGTTCTAAGGTCACTATCAAGAGAGCAGTGATGATTCATTGCATTATGCTTGGAAGAGAAGTGGAGGTTCATCATCTGATTGCTTGTGATATCTACACAATTGCAAACAAGAATTCCACTGAAGCCAAACTGGCTTACCCAAGCTTGATCTCCTTGCTCTGTAAAGAGGCTGGGGTGAAGATAGGAGTAGATGAATTCATACCAATTGAACATCCAATCATCAAGAAGTCAATGGAAGGACAAATGCAAGACAACTCTATCAAAAAGAGGGCGCAGGAGTTCCTCCCTGAATTTCCTGAAATTGACTACTGGGCCAGCCTAGAAGCATCTATCACCAAGTTGCAAGATGGAACAACTTAAGGAAGAACAGCAGAATCAGAACTGCATGCTCTGCAAATTGCTGAAGGAACAAGAGAAGCAGGGGCGTGAACTTCAAGAGTTGAAACGCCAAAAGTTCTCCCCTCAAGTTGAGGGAGAATCCACTTCTCAAAATCAAGGTTGTTGAGTCCTAACTCTGTGATAACCTCTATCATTAAGAGCCTATTTGAATTCTTGTTTTTTATTACTATTAGTCTTATCTTATATCTATTTTTGAGTCTTGTTCTTAATTCATGATTAATAAAATTTAAGGTTCATGTCTTAAAGCTATGAATGTCCTATGAATCCATCACCTCTCTTAAATGAAAAATACTTTAATCACAAAAGAACAAGAAGTACAGGATTTCGAATCCATCTCTGAAACTAGTTGAATTAGTTTGATGTGGTGACAATACTTTTTGTTTTCTGAATGAATGCTTGAACAGTGCATATGTCTTTTGAATTTGTTGTTTTAAGAATGTTAAAATTGTTGGCTCTTGAAAGAATGATGGAAAAGGAGAACTGTTATTGAGGATCTGAAAAATCATCAAATTGATTCTTGAAGCTAGAAAAAGCAGTGAATACAAAATTCAAAAAAAAAATTTTACATATATATAAAATAATAAATAAATAATAAGGTTGTGATCCAAGGCAAAAAGAGTGTGCTTAAGAACCCTGGACACCTCTAATTGGGGACTCTAGCAAAGCT
>NC_029777.3:79933460-79933732 GCF_000817695.3 Arachis duranensis
TCTTCTTTTTATTCTATCTTGATTTTCAGTTGCTTGGGGACAAGCAACAATTTAAGTTTGGTGTTGTGATGAGCGGATAATTTATACGCTTTTTGGCATTGTTTTTAGTATGTTTTCAGTATATTTTAGTTAGTTTTTATTATATTTTTATTAGTTTTTAGTTAAAATTCACTTTTCTGGACTTTACTGTGAGTTTGTGTGTTTTTCTGAGATTTCAGGTAATTTCTGGTTGAAATTGAGGGACCTGAGCAAAACTCTGATAAGGAGGCTGA